>NC_000072.6:92597039-92897039 GCF_000001635.26 Mus musculus
GAAAAAGTTTGTGTAAAATATTCTTTAGCCAACTCATATCACGCATTAAAACATAATGTGCTCATTCAAGAAATAGAAAAATACAACTTAACCAGCAGAAAAGAAACAACATTCTTTTCATTGAGACTCTGGCAGTATTGTCCACAAGAAACTCTAAACAGTGTGCTCAAGTTTGAACAATTGATAAGGAGAGGGAAGGTGGGGCTCTGATTCTGTGTCAGATCCCAATGCTCACCCACTTTCCCAGGGTCATGGAGCTACAAGGCTCAGGAGGGTTTTAGAAACTATTGTTTCTAAATACCATCCTGTTTGTATTGAAAAAAAAAAACAGTGTTTTTTTTTAATATAAACAATGTATTCTTTTTTGTTTTATTTCAAAAGGGGGGGGGGTCTTACCATGTTGCTCAGGCTGTCCCAGAACTCATTCTGTAGACCCAGTTGGCCTTGAACTCACAGAGATGTGCCTGCCTCTGCCTTCCAAGTGCTAGGATTAAAGGTGTGTGCCATCACACCTGGCTACAAAAGTATTCTTATCAAAGACACTCAAGAAATGTTTTGGATCAGAATTCAAAATACAGCCTTAGTCCTGTAAGAACGCCAGAGCCCCTCTGCATTCATTCTTCAAATTCCAGGCCTTGGTTGGGCAGGGATACGCAGGAGCAGAATGTTATTACAGAGACCACAACCATGATCACCCCGAATAAGCTTGCCTTACAGAATAGACACCAGGAACCTCCATGATGTTCTAAGGGTGCCCAGAAACATGACTTTTAATTACTTCTCTCATTATTCAGCTACATGTGGAGCGCAAGAAAACACTACACTTAACAGGTCCAGGAGAACAGTTAAGGAATGGAGAACCAAGAATCTACTACTTTGGCACATATGTCAGAAGTCAGAGTCAATTCTTCCAACTCTGCAGGATTTCCGTGTATGGAAAGAAACTGTCTTTCTTGGGTATCTCACTCCTCATCCCTTTGAGACTGACTGTACCTCCTTTATATTCAGAACATCTGGATGAATAAGACTAACGTGAGCTGTGTAGATACTGTGGCAGCTATCACACACCAAGAGTGCCTTGGCAAGGCAGTAACTGTAGCACACTAACAGATAAACACTGCAAGGAGCCATAGGCCTATTACAGGATTTAGAGGATCCAACGGAGATCACAAATCATCCTTGGAGGATAGAATCACTAGGGACTGGTCAGAGAGAATTTAGTTTTCTTCCATGGCAATTATATGTCTGTAAGAAGATAGTACAAAGTGCAGGCTGATCATCAGTGGAGGATGCCTATGCATGCATGCTAGCTCTCTCTCTCTCTCTCTCTCTCTCTCTCTCTCTCTCTCTCTCTCTCTCTCTCACACACACACACACACACACACATACATACACACACACACACACACACACACACACACACACACACACACACTCAATTTACAAATAAGGGTCCCCTGAAACTGGTGGCCAGGGAGGATCATCTAGAGACTTGCCTCAAAGGAAACTTTGAGGCTACAGTTGCTAACATCATCTGTGTATTGGAAACAACTATATATAGACTTTAAGAGACATATGCTCTTTCTTGGATTCTATACCTATTTAAAGGGACAAGGGTGGGACTCCCAGGAGGAGTGCTTTTCAGAAGTTCCCTTAGGCAAATTCATGACAGAAGGGCAATGACTGCTGTATTTGTTTCTTTTCTTTTTTTTTTCTTTTTTTTTCAATTGGGTATTTATTTCATTTACATTTCCAAAGCTATCCCAAAAGTCCCCCACATGCTCCCCCACCCACTCCCCTACCCACCCATTCCCACTTCTTGGCCCTGTCATTCCTCTATACTGAGACATATAAAGTTTTCATGACTAATGGGCCTCTCTTTCCACTGATGGCCAACTAGGCCATTTTCTGATTCATATGCAGCTAGAGACACGAGCTCCAGGGGGGTACTGGTTAGTTCATATTGTTGTTCCACCTATAGGGTTGCAGATCCCTTTAGCTCCTTGGGTACTTTCTCTAGCTCCTCAATTGGGGGGCCCTGTGGTCCATCCAATAGCTGACTGTGAGCATCCACTTCTGTGTTTGCTAGGCCCCGGTATAGTCTCACAAGAGACAGCTCTATCTGGGTCCTATCAGCAAAATCTTGCTAGTGTATGCAATAGTGTCAGCATTTGGAAGCTGATTATGGGATGGATCCCCGGATATGGCAGTCTCTAGATGGTCCATCCTTTCGTCTCAGCTCCAAATTTTGTCTCTGTAACTCCTTCCATGGGTGTTTTGTTCCCAATTCTAAGAAGGGGAAAAGTGTCCACACTTTGGTCTTCGTTCTTCTTGAGTTTCATGTGTTTCTTTTCTTGTTGCTGTGACAAAATATCCAATAAAAGAATGGATGGATGGATGGATGGATGGATGGATGAATGGAAGGAAGGAAGGAAGGAAGGACAGTTTTAGAATGGATACAGTTCACTATAGGTGAGAGTATATATGATGTGGCTGGTCACTTTACTTTTATATCCACAAAACAGAAAGTAGGGCTGGGATATAAAATCTTCAAAGGCCCGTGCCACTGGGACTTCCTCCAGCAAGGTTCCATATCCTAAAGATTCTATCGTCCTTTAATAATGACACCACCGAGGACAGGTGTATAGCACATGAGCCCACAGAGGACACGCACATTCAAACCCTAACAGCTGTCCCCAGCATGAAGCTCACCATGCTGGCATTAGGAGGGTCAGAGTCTTCTCATTTTTACAGCCTCAGGACAACTTATGTACAACCCAATGTTTAGTCCTGCAGCAGCCAGAGAAAGTGACGATATTACAGTTTACCTTAAACGTTTACATAAAATGTATGAAATGAAAGTCTGAAGCTACTTAATATTGGAGTCCTCATGTAATACTGCTGTCAGGTGATCATGGTCACACCTCCTGGGGTAGCACTGACAGCCCTCAAAGAGAATACAAAATTGTCACAGTATGGGACATGTGGCAACGGTGACATCCAAGATTAGGTTTTAATGCATTGTGACTGAATATTACCGAATTTATCAGGTTAAGGATACTTTGGATTTATAGATAATATCACTCAATTTTTACAAATGACCTACATAGATTGCTACAAAAAATCCATGGAGTAACTGTAATTATGCAAGCTACAAAAACAAGGAAAGGATTGGGCTGTTGCATGTCCTACTTCTGAGATAGGCTCTGGATAACAGTACTATATAGAAAAAACAGTAACAAGAAATAGTAATGATAATTTGACTTCAAAAATAAAAATTAATCAAGGTGACTGTTTAAAATATGGATTTTGCATAGCATGCGTTAGTGTAAAGGCCGGCAGTTTGCATTCAACAGTTTGGGTACAAATTTCAGTTTCCATAAAGTTAACTGTGAACCATTAGCATAAAGGACAAACCTCACTGCTTCAGGTCTCAAATCACTGCTCTTGTAATCAATGCATGTGATAATCAATGGCCAACATGTCTGTTTTCTAAATCTGCCAGTGATTGATCACTTCATAGCTATTGCTCAGTTCACTCTGGGATAGCAAACTGGGGGCTGCGCTGCCTCCTCATTGGCCATGAAACAATATTTGACCTTCCCCAAGATTAAGTGACGTGGCCACCAAAACTGGAAACGTAGTAGTCTCCAAACTGAAAGGCAATAACTCTGGGAGTGAAATTCAAATAGAATGTAAATGAAATTATACAAGAAAGACCTGACCACAGAGTCAAGAAAACCTAGTTATACTGTCAGAGGAATTTAATACAGGCTACCTTGTCCAGATAGAAGATAAAATTGGTTTTGACAGAAAGGATGAATTTGTCCCAGCAGAAGTGACTTTTCATAAAGCCCCCCATCAAACAATCCTCGGCGGTATTTCAAGGTACTAAAGCCACAAGGGTAATGTATTAGAAGGTGCTTCCCTAACTCGAGTCGGGTATGAAAAATGGCCAAATTCTAGAAACCATGCTTACTCAGTACTGTAGTCATATAAAAGAAGAAAGAAGATTAGCTCAAATGAATCTTGATAAAAATCTGTAAGAAAATACAATTTTAATTTTCTATGTTTCTTATTTTAATTTGAAGTGCACTAAACAAATATTAACTTTTCCATTTCTCTTATTTCTCTATGCAAGCATAGCCAACAATAAGATAATTTTTTAATGGCTTGTGTAATATTTTAAAGGTCACATTACAGCTGAAAATTTTCTCACTGCTTATTAAGATTGCTTTGCAAACTTCTGGTTTTTGTGGTTATGTTCATAGTCTCACCCTGCTGTGCAAAACAAGGGCTACTTGATTTAGATAATTATACAATATTTGCATAATCTATTGATAAGTAACTATGCACTGATTGGCAGTCTATATTCAAATATTTTCTCTTGAGAGGGTGCAATTACAAAGGTATTGGCTCAGTGGTTAAGGGCACTTATTATTCCAGCAGAGCTCCTGGGTTCTGTTCACAGCACCCACATGGTGGCTCACAATCACCTGTAACTCCAGTTTCAGGGATCTGACATTCTCTTCTGATCTCTGTGGGCACCAGGCACTCATGTGGAGCACATTCACATATGTATGCAAGACACTCATGAACATAAAACAAATAAATATTTGGCTGAATATATCCCAGAGACCCAGGATAGAACCAAACATGAGTGGGGAAAAAAGTCAATAAAATGATTCCTAATGGGGGCCAGGTGTGGTGGCGCACCCCTTTAATCCCAGCACTTGGGAGGCAGAAAGTAGGCAGATTTCTGAGTTCGAGGCCAGCCTGGTCTACAAAGTGAGTTCCAGGACAACCAAGGCTATACAGAGAAACCCTGTCTTGAAAAACCAAAAAAAAAAAAAAAAAAAAAAAAAAAAAGCATGATTCCTAATGACACTCTGTACTACTCATAGATCGGTGCCTAGCCCAGCTGTCAGCAGAGAGGTAGCATCCTATCTGCATCGTTATGGTTGTGCTGCTGGGTGTTCTCGTGGGATTCCTAACAGTGGCAGTGGAGGGCATCTCTGACTCTTTTTGCCTGCTCTTGGGGCCCTTCCCTCCTACTGAGTTGCCTCATCCAGCCTTGATGTGAGTGAGGGTTTGTGCCTAGTCTTATTCTAACTTGTTAAGCCATGTTTGGCTCATATTCCTGGGAGGCCTGTTTTTGTTTGTTTGTTTGTTTTGTTGAGTGGATTTGGGAGAAGGTTGGAGAAGGAATAGGGGGTGGGAGGAGTAAGGGAAGGAGGAGGTGGAGGGGAAGGGGAGGGGTGGCTGTAGCTGGAAGGAGTGGAGGGAGGAAAGTGTGGTCAGAACACAGCATGTAAAAGAAAAGCAAAAAGAAAAAATGTATAGCTAGACTGGGGAGATAGCTTAGGGGCAAAGCACTTACCAGGGTAAGATTCAGAGGCCACATAAATCCAGATACAGTAGCAATTCTAATGTTCCTGTGGCAGGATAGGAGACAGAGACAGGACAAACTCCAGAAGCTTATGAGCCTGCTAGCCTGGTATATACAATACTGAACATCAAGAAACCTTGTAAGAATGCCTTCTGATTGTGTGTGTGCACATGCGTGTGCGTGTATGGTCAGGTGGATGCCCACCTCGGGGCAGTTGGTCTTCTGTTATCTAAGAAAGCAAACATATCAATCACTAGACAAGAACATACCCTCATAGCCATGCCTACAGGCAAAGCTGACGAAGGCAATTCCACAGTTGAGGCTACTCTTCCTAGGGAGCCCTAGTTCATCTCAAACTTACAAAGGCCAACTAGCACACATATGAATGAACCCTGAAAAGTATGCTAAACTCTGAAAGAAGCTAGTCGAAGCTGACCGTTGATGACTTACTGTGTATAAAATCTGTACAACAGTCAAGACTGCGAAGGCAGCAGATAGACCAGGAGCTCGGGAAGATGGGCTGGAAAGCAACAGAGGTGATGATGTGGATGAAGAATCTCATTTCACTTTTCTACAGACCAAAAAAATAGATAAATAAAAAATAAAGGGCCCCCCCCCAAGAGTCACAATGGTTGAATGATCCTGCTAAAAATCATAGAACTGTCCATTTCCCAGCAATGACTTTTAAAGTATGTGAATTCTGTCTCAAAGGTGTTGAAAAAAACTACATGGGTGGGTGTTGAGGACAACCCCCATAATCTTCCCACTTTGAGGGTAGTTATGATGACTCAAGACGAAGTTTCGGGCTCTTTTTTGGCCCAGTTCTACCTCTCATCTGTCTGCTGCTACAGACATGGCTTTTGCTTTGTTTTGGAGGAATGAGTGTGGTGAAGGGCAGCAAGGCAGGGAAGTCCCTCCAGGAAGTTCGTGTACAACAGAGCCACCAGCTCACACACCAGGTTCCCTTCATGTTTTTGAAATTCTCTGTGGAGTAGTCCCTGTTTTGAGAGCCCTCTCTCGGTAGATGGGAATACTCACAAGGCGGACTATTTTGTGTCTTGGTCTTTAAAAAATAATTTAGTCAAAGGAAGATGGCAGAGAAGGAACTGGCTGTGGGTGTGGGACAGCGGCATCTCTGAATTGTTCCCCTTCTCCACAACTAATTAGAGTCTCCATTTAACTAGCTTGCCTCCATCTGCCGTTCCTTCTTAAATTCACATACTAACAGAACACAAGATTGCATCAGAATCCAAACTTACCGGATGGGTTCATACGGCAAAGCATTCAGGGAAGTTTGACGGTGAGAGGGGCTTTGTCCAATTAAAAATTCAATTAGCTGAGATGCTATGGGTAATTTACATCTTACTTATTATATCCCTCCTGCCTGAGTTAACCCAGGAGTCAAATGCTTTAGCAAGTGCTAAAAATAACATTTTCATGTACCCTGGAGAGTCTGAGGACATCACAATTCACTAGGGAAAGCCAGGCAGAAAGCTACATGTAGAACCCATATAGCTCTGGAGTGTGAAGCGAAGTTCTCAGGGGGAAAAATGCACACCTGTATTAGGTGTTTCAAATGAATGACTGACCTGCATGACTATAGAGAGTTCAAATGTTAGAGACCAGAAACAAAATTGCCTTGAACTCTCTTTAGCCCTGTTGAAAGCCACTCATTGCTCACCTTAACATCCTTGTGACTATTAAACCCTTTAAAATGCATTTTTAAAGTGTGTGTGTATGTATATATATATATGTATATATGTATGTGTAATACACACACACACACACACACACACACACACACACACACATATGTGTGTGTGTGTGTGTTTTGCCTGCATGTATGTGCACCACATTGGTGCCTAGTGCCCATGGAGACCAAAAAGAATGCATTGGATTCCCTGGAACTAAAGCTACAGAAGGTTATGAGCTGCCATTTGGGTGCTAGGAACTGAACCCAGGTCCTCTGGAAGAGCAGCAAGTGCTCTTAATCACTGAGCCATCTTTCTAGCCCTAAACTGGATTAATTCCAAACCTAAGAATGTCAACTATATAGTGGCATATAGTCTCCACGAATGTAACTGGTGAATGCCTTGATTTCTGAATTTCTGTGTTCTATAATTAATAAAGTCTCATATAAACACTTCCATAGTGAACATGGTATTTGGGGTCATCTGAATCTCTGTTTCAGGGGCGTGGCCACTCATACTTGGCTCCAGAATAAACTCTCTCTTAGTCCCTTTAAGGTGAGAGCTGTGCTTGCATTGAGAAGGGGGAAAGAAAGCTTTCAAATACCGAGTTTAACATGAATACATCTGTTCCCTGTGCACTTTCTAAACTTTAAATGTTGCAAGTTCTTCCCAAACTTCTAGTTAAAAGAAAAACATAAGGTTAATAGCTCCGACACTCACCACCTCCCTCAGGCAAAAGACCCAGGCAGACTAGTACACACATAAACAGATGATGCACTGAGCACCTTGCTCTAATTTCAGTTGTATATAGATTTCTCCTCAAGTATCTACAAATGCGTTGCTTTGTTCTGTGGCCACTTCAGACCTGCAGCCATCCCTTCATGGTTACAGTTGGTTTGTGTTTTAGACTTACAAAGATCTAAACGACAGCTGACAATGTGTAAACAGCACAAGATCTGGAGGAGTTCATTCATTTGAACACCAGAGACACTGTCCATAAACTAGGAAATAAAAGGCCATAAAATTTTTATCATGCTAAAGTTTCATGGCTCTTGTGAGTTAAATGAAAATATTAGTGAAGGCTTTATAATGAGGCCTACTTGTGCTCGGGGTAGGGTGGGGTGGAGTGGGGGTGTAATTCTTCCTCCCACTTGGTGTTCCAAATGACTTCCTAATTCCTCTGCTTCTGGGCTAACCACCCCCACCCCACTCTCTTCCTAAGAACCAAATGCATCTCAGCCTGTTCCCAGGGCTGTGGCAGAAGGGAGCCCTCCTGTGAGGCTGGGACCACCCACAAACAGTTGGCTCCCTATGGACAGGAAAACCCAGAGCACACAGGGAACATGCTGCCTGTTTCTGAAAATGGGCAGGTCACTTGAGTTGAGGCAGTCAGCTCTCCCAGTCGTAGTGCACAGCCCTCTCTTACAATGGCCACTTTACATGGCCAGAGTTCATGCTACCTAGAATAGCTGTTCCCATGCTTGGCTTACCAGAGCACAACTGCTTATATAGATTAATAAACTAAACAGACACCCTGGATATACCTCCACAGAAGTCTGGACACAGCAGGGCCTGCCTAGCCAGGTCACTGCAAATTTGCATTCAGAGAAGTTTCCCAGATAATGTGGATGACAGCCAGGACCGAGGACCACTAGTAAAGGAAGGAACTCCTGGAAGGGAGATGAAGTGGACATGTGAGGAGCGACATGTTGTTCAACACCAGCAGTATAGGATTCTTTCTGCGTACCTTTGGAAAGAGAATATGCATCCTAGGGAACATGAAGTCGGCCAGAATGTAATTTTTTTTATTTTATTTTAAGCCAAGTCTTAGAAGTGAATAAGCTTGGCTTCTGGAACTGGCAGACCCAAATTCTAGTTCTTCCTCTGCTACAGGGAGCTGGGGAGGCTCAATAAAATCCGAGCTTCGGTTTCCTCCAGTGGCAGGTAAGGATGGTGAAGAAGGAACAGGATGGTAACAAGGATAACCACTCTCGCATCAGCTGCTGTTCTAACAATACAGACATCGGTTTTCTGGGATGCTGTATGAAGTCGTACTTCATACACTTAGAACACTACTTTATGTCTTTTCTTTGGTCAAAAGGACAACTGTTCCTATTATCTGTTAAGCAGAATTGATAAGTTCTAAGTAGCTTCAACCAGTAGCATCCTGGCCACACAGCCTCACCCACCTTGCCCTAATTTGATAGTACCCTTGCAATGCAGGCCTTTAGGTTCAGGCATGGACAGCCTGGTTCAAATAAAACTGTATGCACGGAAGAAAACACTTTCGTGACAGACCTGAGATGTAGTGCTTCAGATTGAATTCATTTTTCCAACCAATTACTTAACAGGTTGATACTAAGACATTTAGGATAAAGAAAGGAGGCAAGAGAAAGCTCAAGGCAAGAGTGTAAATGGAAGTAAAGTCTACATATCCTTTTAAGGGAACCATCTTCATCTTAGGATCACAGACATTCTGTAAGGACTGTTATAATCCATGTTATAATCCATGATCCTCTCTAGAAAATTTCACTAAGACACGCACATCTACACACATAGTCTACACGGAACTTCAGGAAACTCATATCACTAAAGGCCATCAATGGATTTCCCAGAAAATGGTGGCAAGTTAAACATTATTCCTTTACACTAGTGGTTCTCAACCTTTCTAATGTTGTGACCCTTTAGTATAGCTCCTCATGTTGTGGTGATCCCCAATCATATAATTATGTTTGATGCTACTTCATAGCTGTAATTTTACTCCTGGTATGAAATGCAATGTAAGTAGTTCTGGAGCAAGAGGGTTGCTAAAGGGTTCATGAGCCATAGACTGAGAACCACTGCTTTAGATCAAGGGTTCAGAAGTCTAAAAAAGGCCAGACAGGTCATATAGTGTTTATCATAACTACTCAACTTTACTGCTACAACATGTAAGCAGAAACAAACCATATGGGAGGGATGTTTCAGTAGAGCTTTATTTAGAAGAAAAAAATAGCATTGAGAGACTTGGTAGATAGCTCAGGCAATGAAGTATTTGCATCATTGTATACATGGGAACAGATGTTTGAGCACCAGAACCCATGTGAAAACATTCAGGTTTAGTAGTTCATACTTTAAATCCCAGAGCTGGGGAGATAGAAACAGATACTAACTGGCCAACAAGCATAGCTTAAAACCAGGGCAGATGGCTGCTGAGAAACAACCTCTGAAGTTGACCTTTGGCCTCCACACACAAGTACACATACGTATGTTACACACACACACACACACACACACACACACACATACACACACACACACACGTAGGTTGGAGGATTTGGCTCAATACTCATGGGTTGATGTTTCTTACTTTGCTTTAGAGTCATATCACATAGTAGTCTGTGTAGGGCCTGAGTCCTTTATCCCTGAAAGTCCTCTTAGTTCTGTTTTAGCATCTTTATAGACCTAAGACACCCCATGAAAGCCTTACCCACATTATATCCAACTTTGTTTCCTACATCCTTAGAGTGTGACATCTTGTAGACTGTTGTATGGAGACTGCCTCCATGCAAACACATCTAGCTATTAAAACAACATTTTTATCCCCAGAAGATATGATGCTACATTTATTTACACATCTACAGGACTACATTGGGAGGGATAGCTTGGTGTCATAGTTCATTCCCAGTAGGCTTGTTGGTGGTAGGGAGACAGTGTCTTGCTATGTAGCCCAGGTTGTCCTCAAATTCAAAGCATTCCGCTTGCCCTGGCCGTTTGAATTCTGAGATCACACCATATATTATGATAGCACCAAGTAGAACTTGAAGGCAATGGAGAAAGAAAGCATGAAAATCCAGAGCCAACCTGAGTTGCCCCCAGTAATTACATGAATTCCCTAAGGGAAGGAGTTGTTATAGGTTTAAAAATTGCCTTATTAGTTTTGACAAATTTTCTCAGAAAACATCACATCTTTCCATGTAACATGATTAAAACAATCTGTAGACAGCAGGAGACCTGCCACTCCACTTCCTCCCGAGCTCATGTTTTGTTTTGTTTTTTTAGCTTCTTTAAAAGAACATACACGGCTGTAATCAAATGCTAGCCAGAGAAAGCTGTGACACTAACCACGGCAAAGTTTGCTTCTCATCTCTCATCTGCTAGAACTGCATCGCCAATTGCCCAGGATGTACACCTGGGTTGGTAATGAGCCACATTTCATGCTCATGATGGCTTTTCTGCTGCCCTTGTTGCTGCTGGCTGCCTTACATGTCCTCAGCGTGGACTTCCTCTCAGCTTGAGTGGGGCTGTGGGGGAGGTCACCTTGCCAACCAGACAGAAAGACAAAAATCACTTGACTCAAAAACCATTTGGAAATTTTCAACCCAACTCCACATTCTCTTCATTTCCTGAGGAATCTCTTTTTAATGTAAAATCTCTTCCTGTCGACATGACTTGGGGGAGGGAGAAGGCTGCTTTCCATCCAGAGAAAACTGTAATGTAAAGCAGAAGAGCCCGAAGCCAGCAGCCTCATGTGTGACAGGACAAGCTCTTCAGTTACTATTTTCTCTGTTAGTCCGATATCTTAGTTCCCAGACAGGTATCCTCAAAGTCACAACCATCAAACTGCCATACCCTGCCGTGATCTCCCAACTGTAAATTCTTGAGTTTAGAAACATTTAGAAACATTCCAAGGAACTGAATGTGGGGTTGTTTCTGTGGTATGACAAAGGAATGCAGCACACTGCAATATACATTTGCCAGGGCGATATGAATTGCAATTGTCAGAAACCTCTTCTCCTAAGCAGAACCCATGTCTGTCCTATAAACACATTGACTTGCTGACATTGTCCAAGGAACGGTAGATGAGGCAAGCCTAAACTAGGTCAGTATTTGGTTTTACTATGAGAATTGGCCTTTTAATGAAAACAAACCCAAGTGCTGCTCACCATTTTTGGTTTTAGGGGTGAGTATAAGAGGTGTCCCCATGTCACTCACTACCCACCTTGGTACTGTCAGCTTCATTCAGCATTGGATACAAGGACAAGGAATAGTTCTGCCTGTGTTCTGTGTACACAGTACAGCTCCTCCTGTACTGTAGAGTCATGTTTGGTTTGCTCTTTGAGATCTGCCAGAGTTTCCTAATTAGGAAATTGTCTGGAGAACATCAAGAAGTCAGATGTTCCTTTGCTGCAGAGAAGGGGCCAGGCTTATGAACCGCTCACCCCAGGGGCTACCAGGATGGTCAGCTGCTGAGTGCACAAGCGACAATCTCAGGGCTCAGCATCTTCCTTGCCAAGCACCAGCACCTCTGACTCCACAGCCCATCTAGGGGTTCAGTGGGTGTGAGGGTTGCTTGCTCGAGCCATGACCTTGGAAAGTTCAAGGATGCTTCTCTTCCACAGAGCTGATACAGATCACCAGTGGGCTTGTACAGGTTATCACCTGGGAGGACGCTAGCTAGGGATGTGCAAGATGCATCATCAGCAGTGCAATCTGGACCGGGTTTCCTTGGTTCCAGAATCTTATTGTATACTGCCTGCAATCTACTTACTTTCTATTCTCTCCACAACCTCTCTCTTTTCTTCCCACCCCACCCTTGTGTTTGTACCCGAACTTCTAAGTGCCTTTAAATAAAGCTATGCACTCTTTCTTGGTCCTTAATCTTTCACTAAGCAGCATCGGTATTTTCCAGTTACAAACAGTATGCCTGTGCAGTTCTAGAACATATGCTGACAAGTCATTTGGCAAACACTTTCCTTTGTTGCAACGAGCAGCACTGTGGAGGACTGTAGCATTGGCAACCAAATATGTGCACATTCTTAACGAAGAAACAGAGATAAGGAACCCATCTCAGCGCTGGCTATGGGCTCTGGGGATCCAGAGCCCTATTAGAAAGGGAAACAGTGATCTATTATATAGAAGGGATGTTGGTTAGAATGATTTCCAGATGGCTCTGGGAGGCTCGAGGACAGAGGTTACTGAAGAGCTGTGTAAGGGTCACACGGAGAGCACTGTTTCAGTCGCAAACGATTGACTTTGGAAGAACCAGCTCCAGTTTTATCAATGTAATTAACACCTTCAAGAACATTATTACAGAATATAATAATACAGAATATTATAAAACCAGACAGGACTGCAGGGTGAACGACAATAAGAAATGAAAGCTGTTCTCACTTGAGAAACCAGGCTACTTCATTCATTAATTCAACCAAGATAACGGAGAACAGTTCTGGGCCCAGAGGATAGATCACCGCCTAAGACAAAGACTCTTCTGCTTCCATTTGGTGCAGGGGATGAAGGCTTGCACTTAGAATATATGTATATGTATCTGTCAGGCAGCAGAATGGGTGACTACTGATTATTTTGAAAATTATATGGTACTTCTAAAGGAAAAAAGATAATGGGAAAACCCAGCGTGACATCTAGAGCCCCACTATGCAGCCCAAACAAGCAAAATAACCAGTTACCAAAATTAAGTTCTTCTTAAATAATCTCAGCCAAAGGCATATTTCCTGTGCCGATGAGGAGTCTGGGTCTTGCTGGAGCTGTCTCCTACCTCTCTCCCCACCGGCTCCCTGGGGCTTCCAGAGCTTCCCAAAGAACTGTTCCCTCTGTGAGGTAGGAGGCACTCGCCGGCTTTACACTTCAGGGGCTTCTCTTCACCTTTCCACATATTCATTGATTGACACCTTGCCGTACTTTAGAGAGAACTTAAGGCAGCTATGAGGACATATGAAATATAAGATGGCATAAATTTAAAATAGGAACAAAAGGAGAAGAAAAATGAGGACAGGGACGTGAAACAGATCCAAGAACGAGGCTGCATTGCCTACCCAAAAGATGTATGGGCCACGAATTTGGCTCTAATTTTATAGCAGTCAATGTGGAAAAGAAAAAAAAAGTTATACAATTACAGAGCTGTCTCTGAAAAGTAAAATCAGTCCAGTATTTCTGGAAAAATTAAAATACTTCTATGTCTGGCAATTATCACTCTGTTCCTGCTCCTCTTTAGGGACTCTGTGCTAGGTCCTGTCCACAGGAGTTATTTACTAAGTATCTGTGGAAAAGTGAGAAACAAACCCATCTCCCCATTCATGTATCAGTCAAACCGTGAGAATTTCCTAAGCATAAAAGATACAAAAAGCTCTGAAGCAGGAGCTATGGGCAGGCTGGTGAATGAACCAAAAAAAAAAAGGTTCGTCACGTGACAGTAAGAGAATGTGACAAAACACAAGGGAACAACAAAGAAATAAAGCAGTCATAAAATGTATCATGTTATGAATAAACATGACAAAGAATAAGAAAGATGCTTCATATGGGTGCCTACTGCTAAGGCCTCCTTGAAGAAGTGAAAACAGTTGAAGCCCGAAGTGAGAAGAACTAGATCCCAGGAGAGTCTGAAATTGGCACAAGAAGTCTTCTGCAAAGGTTCTAAGGAATTAAAAATGTCCATCCCAGCAAGACCAGAAATCACTGCAACTCAATAGAGTAGGCAAGGCAGAAAAGTGGCATTGGGCAATGGCTGTCGTCCTCTCAGACAGAGCAGGGCTATGCACACTGGTGGCAAGGAATTTGTTTTATCCCAAGTGAAAAAGAGGATCTAAATCAAGGAAATGTCACAACGTGCACATTTGAAGGCAACTCCAGCCACACCATGGAGGAAGGACGAAGAGTAGAGGAACAGAGAGCATCGAAGATGCTGTGGCTGGAATGAACTGGAAAGCCCGAAGGAGAACAGAGACAAAGCCATTAGAAATAAAATTTTAAAATATTTGGAGTTATCCAGAATTAGTAAGTAGTTTGGAAACAGACTAAAGGGAAGAGCCCAGGGTTTCTAGGTCAGGTAGCAGAGAGGACAGTGGTCACAGTAGCAATAACAACAACTTATAAAATAGGTTGTATCCTTGCTGGGCACAAGGTTGGAAGGATCTCAGGCTATGTCACTGTCCTTGCCTTCCACTGGGGGGAGGTACCAGGAGAGAACACAGGGCTGGTTTCTGTGTATTTGTTCTCTCTGTGTGTTTCTGTGTCTCTGTGTTTCTGTCTGTCTCTCTCTTTCTCTCTCTCTCTCTCTCTCTCTCTCTGTGTGTGTGTGTGTGTGTGTGTGTGTGTGTGTGTGTGTGTGTGTGTGTGTGTAATACTGCTTACTGGACACCTCTCAGACTTCTAAGATCCTGGGTCAGCATTCACTATTTCTAGGAAGCTCCAAGTCTCCTCCTCCACACAATGGTTTTGCAGTGTGGCCGAGAAACAGAAGACCCATGACCTCGGCTTGCTTTCTCTCTCCAGTAATGAAGTCACACTGAAAGCACACAATGTAAAAGCTGGCTGACTACTTCTCTTTTATTTTTGCTTTTGCCAAGGTCTTGGTGGTCAAAATTCCACAACTGCCCCTCAGATTCTTTCTTCAGGATATGAGGAGGAGGAGAAAGAGCCTCAGGTAGAGTCACAGGAGACAAAGGGTAAGATTCTTGGAATGTCCCAGGATCATTCATAGAAACACAGATCCAAAGTGAGGCTGGCAGATCATTCAAGGGTGAAAGCTTCCCAAAGAAGACTTACTCCAGACTGTTCCAGATCAGTGACTTTCTAGGCTTTGACTTCTCCAAGAAAGGCCTTCTATCCCTGGACTGGCAGTGAACTCCCACTGTTTTTGAGTTTTGCCTGAAAGTTCCTCCTTTTATCTAACTGAAGTCCAAAGAGCTGTTATATAAGCCCATCTCCTTCTCAACTGTTAGTAGGTTTTCAAAAGAGTTGGCCTTGATTGACAGTGAAGTAATCCTTTACACTGAATAGGAGCATCAAAGGCCTCCTATAGAGGGGGAGAGAGATAATGAAGAAAATCCCAACATTCTCATTCTAAAGAGTTACCTTCCATAAAAATATAAATTGCTTTATCACAACCTATATGGATCAAAAACTAAGAATTCTAATTATGATTAGATTTGTTGAATTTGGGAGGATGAAGGAAAAGAATGGTTAAAAACATACAAAACACATACAGTATTGTCAGAGCTTGTTCTTGTTACTGAGATATAGCACTGGCCAAAACATTTTGGTGAGGAAAAGGTTCATTTGATTTATAGGTGACAATCCACTATGGAGGGAAGCCAAAGTAGGTACTGAAGCAGAGGCCATGAAAGAACACGGCCTTGCTCTTCATGGCTTTCTCAGTCTGCTTTATTTTTTTATTATTTTTTTATTTTTATTTTGCCTGTCTGTTCTTTTTAAAAATTATTATTAGGTATTTTCTTCATTTACATTTCCAATGCTATCCCAAAAGTCCCCCATACCCTCCCCCCACTCCCCTACCCACCCATTCCCACTTCTTGCCCCTGTACTGGGGCATATAAAGTTTCCAAGACCAATGGGCCTCTCTTCCCAATGATGGCCAACTAGGCCATCTTCTGCTACATATGCAGCTAGAGATACGAGCTCTGAGGGTACTGGTTAGTTCCTATTGTTGTTCCACCTATAGGATTGCAGACCCCTTTAGCTCCTTGGGTAATTTCTCTAGCTCCTCCATTGGGGGCCCTATGTTCCATCCAATAGATGACTGTGAGCATCCACTTTTGTATTTGCCAGGCACTGGCATAGCCTCACAAGAGACAGCTATTATCAAGGTCCTTTCAGCAAAATCTTGCTGGCATATGCAATAATGTCAGCGTTTGGAGGCTGATTATGGGATGGATCCCCAGGTATGGCAGTCTCTAAATGGTCCATCCTTTCGTCTCAGCTCCAAATGTTGTCTCTGTAACTCCTTCCATGGGTGTTTTGTTCCCAATTCTAAGAAGGGGCAAAGTGTCCACATTTTGGTCTTTGTTCTTCTTGAGTTTCATGTGTTTTGCAGATTGTATCTTGTATCTTGGGTATTCTAAGTTTCTGGGCTAATATCCACTTATCAGTGAATACATATCATGTGAGTTCTATTGTGATTGGGTTACCTCACTCAGGATGATGCCCTCCAGGTCCATCCATTTGCCTAGGAATTTCATAAATTCATTCTTTTTAATAGCTGAGTAGTACTCCATTGTGTAAATGTACCACAGTTTCTGTATCTATTTATCTGTTGAGGGACATCTGGGTTCTTTCCAGCTTCTGGCTATTATAAATAAGGCTGCTATGAACATAGTGGAACATGTGTCCTTCTTACCACTTGGATCATCTTCTGGATATATGCTCAGGAGAGGTATTGCTGGATCCTCCGGTAGTACTATGCCCAATTTTCTGAGGAACTGCCAGACTGATTTCCAGAGTGGTTGTACAAGCTTGCAATCCCACCAACAATGGAGGAGTGCTCAGTCTGCTTTATTATACAACACTGCCCAGAGATAGCACTACTCATGGAGGGTTACACCCTCCCATGTCAATCATTAATCAAGAAAATGTTCCCGTTAAGACCACTGACTGCTCTTCCAGAGGTCCTGAGTTCAATTCCCAGCAACCACATGGTGGCTCACAACCATCTGTAATGGAATCTGATGCCCTCTTCTGGTGTGTCTGAAGACAACGACAGTGTACTCATATGCATAAAATAAACAAAGAAAGTGTTCCACACACTTGACCAATGTGATGGTGGACATTACTTAGGTGAGGTTCCTTCTTCCTGGGTAACTCCAGTTCTTGTAACACACTAGCCAGGACAAGTGTATCAAGCCCTGACAATGATGACCTTTGCTTTTCTCACTCCATCCACTGAGCCACCACGGGGACAGGGATCCACTTTCCCTCTTACATGCAGAGGAGAAAACTAAAGCTGAGAGATTATGCCTATGACAATGGCAGTGGCAGCCCAAGACATCACAGCAACACAATGGCCAATAGTGGTGGCTCTCAGCCAGGAGTGTTCCTCATCCCAAGGGACATTTGGGAACTGCAGAGATATTTTTGGTCATTGTACCAGGAAAGTGTGGCTAGGGTCAACTAATGACACCGTGCAGCATTCTGTATCACTGAAGACAGGCCTCCAAATGTCTGAAGCACCCAAGCGGAGAAGGCTGGCCTAGAAAACTGTCTAGTGAATGGTTTCATTTTGCCACAGAGAAATAGAAGCAAAAAGCTTAAGTGAAGGAATGTATTCACAGTTCAATATCCTGTCTAATTATTACCTTCAACCTCCTGGAGAGTTTACATTTCCACAAGATATAGCTGATTCTTTTTGATCTCGCATTTCACAGAGTTAGTGATACCTCAAACTAAAACAATTCAAAGTATAGGTGATTAATTTCTTCTGAGGCCAGACTGAGATACTCTCCTGCCCTCTAGTCCTTATAAGAGCAATGGCAGATGGCAGAAGGGACATAGGTCTATGATCCCAGCACTTGAGAGACTGGGATAGAGAGCATCCTGAGTTGGAGGTAAGCCTGGGCCTTATCTCAAAGCAACAAACAAGTAAACCGAAGAGAGGCAAGCTGGATTCAACTGTGAAAATGTCTACAGAATTACTGCCTGCACAGTTCAGTCCATGGTGATAAAGCAGAGGTCTAAGTTCCAACTCTACCATGATAGCCTTGAGCAACTTAAACTTACTAGGGACTCTTTTTACTTCATCTATAAAATGAGTATAGGATTTTTAAATTCCATAGAGTTACCAAGATCAAATAAATCAACTGGCCCAGTTGGAATTAAGAAATTGCTGCTCCTCTTTGTTATTGTTTACTCTTGGTTGGTGTTTGGTTGCCTCTGTCTCCTTCACCCTGGGAACAAAGGCCTAGTGTAATTCATGATGAACAATGGTGAATTGGTTTCCCTCAGATGGGACACACACTGTTCTTTAATGTCTCTTGTTTGTGGGGACTTGTATTTTCCATCTAGTCTTTCCACCAAGTGCTATAGCTTGAGGAAACCTAAATAAAGCATGCATTTCTAAAGACACCTGTTGAGATGCCTTCTGGAGAATGTTTGGTGTGCTCAGTCCTGGAGAACAAAGGAGGGGTTGTGTTAACCTCACCATCTGAGAATCTCCACAAGAGTAGTGTCATGTAAAGGGCAGCTCCTGATGGCAAGGTGCTAGTGGTACCTCAGTGCCAAGTCTGAGGTTGAACAAAGAGGCTGATATCTGGTATTCTGTGTCCTAAACACCACCTCTGTCCCCTCAAAGAGAACTTCCTTCTTTTGATTACTCCATGCCATCAGCTTACTCTGCAAATCATCCAAGGACAGGCATTGAAGAGCCAAGGCAAAGGTGGCCTAGAGGGAGCAGCCTGCCTTCAAATCCCAGATGTATGTTCTTAACAAGTCCAACTGGCCATGAGCAGTGTGACCAGGGAGACTTGTAAGTCAGCTGCTCCCTGGGACATGAAGCTCTCACAGCTGGACGTTATGCAGGGCTTTCCAAAGCCACAAATCCTATCTGTAATCTCCAGAGTGCCCAGATGATGCCAGGTTTCAAGGTCAATCCAAGAACAGCGTGGAAAGGACAGATTGTCCCTTGTATTTCCAGGTGGTACCCAAAGCAGTGGGAGAGGTTGCACGAGACACACTGGTACGGAAACGTCTTTCTTTTCAGCACAACACTGGCCCTCAACATGGTTAGACAGAGTTGTTTCTGTTCCTGAGATTCTTATTGATGCTCTTAATATTTTATAGCTTAAAGTACCTTGTAAAACATGTGCTCAGTGCATAAAACTAAATATAAAAACATAAAAAACCCTAAAGGCACAGATTTATAACATAAAAAAATCATTTTTAATTCTACTACCTGGCATCATCTTTCTTAAGATATTTAAACATGTGTGAGTATGTATACACATAGTTTAAATATAAATCTCTGTATATATGTTACTATATATATATATATATATATACACTATTCTTTTTACTGGAAACACATATGCATATATCCATTCATACCACCATATATATTTCTCTCTTTATATTCATACATATATATTTTTCCATGTGTGTGTGTCTTTGTGTGTACATACAACAATTTTCCAGAAACATGGCAAAATGGTTTCAAACAGCAGCTTCTCTCATAGAAGGTATATTTATTCTTTTCCATATACAGCCATACACATAGTTTCTTTTGGTCCTTAAAATAATCCTGTGACATATATAGATGAGAAAATTGAGATCAAGGGGTAAAGTAGCCCAGCTAAGGAATAGCTAGTTTGGTGGTAAAGGAGGAACAGACTCATGTTACTGTACTAAACCCTGTCTTTAATTTACTGAGAATCAGAGTCAGCAAGCTTTTCCAGGGAAGAGCCAGCAGGAAAGTATTTTAGGGTCTGTGGGCCTGACTATTTCTGTCTCTGGCTATCCAACTCTAACTGATGTAGCGGGAGAGAAACAAAGAGGGATGGATGGATGGATGGGTGCATGGGTGTGAGCAAAGCCTGAACTGAGGGTTTGCTGACACTGAAGTCTGAGTGTCACATTATTGCTTATGCCACAATGCACCAGATTGGCTTATTCTAACCACCACAAGTATAAAACACGTTCTCTGTAGAGCTGACAGAGATGGCAGAATCTGGCCTTGGGCCAATGGGCCCTGAACCCTGACCCAGAAAACCTGCACATCTATCGTTTTCTAAAATGTATCTTTTGTTTGTTTAATTCTTGAACTTCAGGAACAAATCAGCTAATGTCAGTGGCATTGGCAGATCCTAGTGTACTGACAGTTGAGGACTACAGAGACTTGAAAGATATGAGAGAGAGGCTGTGACTGTCAATTTTCACATCACAGCAATCTCTGAAGACAAATCCTTTCCTCCATTTTACAGTTGTAAAAAACTAAGGCCCAGAGAGCTGAGAAACTTGCTGTGGTTGTGCAGTTAATTTTATCTATATCTACATGTCTTTATGTCTATATGTCTATGTATACCTATATATCTCTAGCCATACAATGATGTGACTAAAGAGTCTAGCTTCAAACCCCTAGCTTCCTTTTTCTGTCCACATAAGACAGATAACACAGGCAAACACTGAAAGGTTGATGCTGATCAAAACAATATACCACAATCCCAATCTATCAGACCTCATGACAAAATCTGCAGCCACTTTTAAGATATTGAGGAATACATGGGAAATAGGTTCCTTCCTGAAAGTACAAGTATTTAACCAGTCCAAACAAATGTGTGGAACAAGTAAGATAAATATCAAATGTCTGGGCTGACTTTGCTCCCAGATCATCCTATCTTAAGTCCTAGTCCAAAAGAAGACTTTAGACATCACCCAAGGGATAATACGGACAACAATTCGAAACTCGATATGCAGGATAGGAAGCTGATACTGGACCAATGGAAGGAGGAAGCACAGAGGAGAGGAAAGGCCACTTGCGGCGTCCCCAGTGATCCTTACCCAATTGGCTCAGCTTCTGTCACTTCAGTTAAGAAAAAGAAAATGCCTAATGAACTATTATTTTCACCAAGCCCAAACTTTCCATATACATGTTGATTTGCTTTGGACCCAAAGAAACTAACTCCTCATTAGGTGGTATACGCCCAAGGAATGGCTAAAATGCTTTTGAGGGAGGCCTTAGGATCTCAAGGCTCAAAGAGGTTAGTTTACTCAAGACACATCGCTAATGAGTAGCAGAGCCAAACCTCAATCAGATTTTTCTAAGTTCAGATTCTGTCTCTCAAGTATCTTAGGAAGCAAGGTATATGCATGCATGCAGCAAGCCACATTGCATCCATGCACACAGCCAATCATCCTATATTATGGCAGCAGTGCTTCTGCAGAGAATATTCCCTTTGGTCTGAGTAACAATCTGAGTTTGTGCAGAGCCGATGTGACTGCACGGTACCAAGGACTCAGACTCCTTCCCAGTGGCACCCCCCTCTGTTCAGCATCATCACAGGTCAGTATTTCACATACACTTTCTTAGTTACTTTTCTGTTGCTGTAATAAAGCATCATGACCAAGGCAATCAACAGAAGAAAGAGTTTAATTTGGCTTACTGGCTCCAGAGGTTTAGTGTCCATGATAGGAGAATGAAGGCATGGTGGCAGAGCAGCTGAGAACTTATCTATTAACGCACAGGCAGAAGGCAGAGAAAAGCACACTTGAAATGATTCGTTTTCTAAAGTCTCAAAGCCCACCCTCAGTAGCACACCTCCTCCAATGAGCCACATCCTCCAATCCTTTCCAAACAGTTCCACCAAGTATTCACAACTATGAGCCTATGAGGGCCATTCTTATTCAAAACCACAGACTCATTCCATCTACTGGAGGGAAAGAAGTGGTGTGCAACCCTTGAGGTCCACATAAGGGCTGGCCCTAAAGGAAGGGCCTGATCCACCCAGCTGCAAAGGACACTGCTCCCTGCTATGGTATCTCTTCATCCTCAGTTTCTGAATAGGAGACGGGCAGAAGGGATAGTGGAGGAAAATGGAGCAGATTGTGTGTGCCCAAGAGACTGGGGCATAAGTCTTCATGTCCTGCTTTGAGAAATCAGAAGAACATTGGCATTGCTTCTTAGCCCCATGAGCACTCTTCCATCAGCAGCCAGACTCTTCACTCTCAGCAAAAGGGAAAGCAGAATAGAAAGTGGAAAAACCAACATAGAACTGTGGTGGTTTGAATATGCTTGGTCCAAGGAGTGGCACTATTAGGAGGTGTGACCTTGTTGCAGGAAGTGTGTCATTGTAGGGGGGTGGTCTTTGAGACCCTCCTCCTAGCCACCTGGAAGACAATCTGCTCGAGGCTTCCTTTGGATGGCAATGTACAACTCTCAGCTCCTCCAGTGCCATGCCTGCCTGGATGCTGCCATGCTTCCTGCCTTGATGATAATGGACTGAACCTCTGAACCTGTAAGCCAGCCCCAATCAAATGTTGTCCTTTGTAAGAGTTGCCTTGGTCATGGTATCTCTTTGCAGCAGTGGAAACCTAATTAAGACGAAAATGAAGCCCCAGTGCCTTGCTGGCCATATCACTTGGCATCCACCCTGGTCTGACACAGAAGTAGGGTACAAGAGTTCCTGGGGTAACCATTCCAAAGTAGGTGCTCACTTCTGGACAATCTCTCTTAGAGCAGTCGATGCCCAGACAATGACCCAAGTCCACATCCATCCCCAAACACAGGCTGCATGTTCAAACCACTCCCAGACTGTATGATTTCCAATTACGATCACTAGGAAATGCTTGTAAACAATGCATTTTACTAAACATAGTGATCTCCTGCTCTTGCTTCCATCAGAAAGAACATGCTAACACAGCAGGGCACTGGCCTCTCAGATGAAATGAAAATTTCCAAGGAATATTGGAAAGTAGTGAGGTGAGGAATGAGAGGAATTTCAACAAAACTTTTTGGGGGGTTACCATGCAGGGAAAAAGTATAGCTATAATAAGGGAGGTCACTCATTCCAACATGCCTGGCACCATGTTTAAGTTCTATATACAGAATGGAATATTTGCTTAGTTTAAGTTCTATATACAGTAATAAGTTTGTGTGTGCACACAGGCATGTTAATCTTCAAATAATTATTTTACAAAAAGTGAAACAGTTCCAAAGTATGAAGATATGTAAACATGCCTAAGTAGCCACCTAAGAGCCAATATCTGAGAGTCAACCACTCCATTACGCGACACTAGCATGTATATATATACACTGCTAAGGCAGGCAAGGCACCTCAAATAGCAAACCCCGAACACAGGGGGACAACTCGGTCTGTTATGCACATCTAAGAAGCTGCACTCTATCGTCTTTAGAAAAGGGCTGTGATGTGAGTGAGCTCGTCATTGTAGGGAATGTTCTGATGAAGCCTCCTGAAAACATAAGGCACAGTGTGTACCTGAGAGTGTTTTGTACATTTTCAGATGTGGCATTCAGTGGCTCTGGGAGGGAGAGAAGGGTGGAGGAGGGTATTTACATTTGTAGTGCTTTCAAGTTTATTGTCTCTGTGCTTACAACACAATCACTCAGGAACCGACTGTCCCATTTTTACAACACCGGAAAGATTAAATTCTTCTTTCCACTGGAGGACTAATGGGAGGAGGGCTGTGAAGTAGCAAATCATACAGCAAAATCCCTTGTAGAAGGGCAGCAGGCATTAAAGCATCACCAGGCTCTCAGTGTTATATGCCTCCGCTGTCACTGTCCATTTAAAAGAACATTTGATTAGTACGTACCAATTGCACAAATCAATGGGCTTCATTGCATATAATTATACATGCATACAATGTACTTTGACCACAGACACCCTCTATTGCACTTACTTCTCTTCTCTTCTCCCCTTCTTCCTTTTATATTCCTAAAAATTACCCTTTTGATTTTTTTTTTTATCAATTACATTCAGCACATGAGACAAAGCATACTTGTCTTTGTGAGATGGGTGCTTTTTTATGTAATATGTTAATCTCTGGTACCATCCATTTTCTTGTATAGGGCATACTTTATTCTTTTTAATAGCTCAATAAAATTTCATCATGTGTTTCTAAGCACACGCGCGCGCACGCACACACACACACACCCCTAACCCTAAAGCGTTCTTTAATTTAACTATTGGGATAACACTGCAGTAACTGTAGCTGGGCAGGTACCTGCGCTTGCAGTGATTCTTGGGAACATATACCCAATAGTGGAAGTTCTATTTTTAATGCCTTGAAAAGCCTCTAAAATCATTTCCATACAAGATAGACTAATTTACACACCTACCATGAATGCACAAGGGTTCTTTTATCCACTCCTTGACATCCTGGCCAACAGCTGTTTTTTAGTTTTCCTGATGATACGCAATCTGACTGAAGTAATGGAAACTCGATGTATTTTACTTTTTTTTTTTTTTTTTTTTTTTTCAGTGCTTGTGTGTGAATGTGGGCCATGAGTGCCACTTCCAAGCCTGGAGGCCAGACAACCACTTTCAGGAGCCGGTTCTCTCCTGTCAGCTTGTTGATGTAGTCTCTCTCATTTTGGCTGTTTTGTATAATCCAAGCAAACTGGCTCAAGGGGCGATTTGGGTGATCCTTCTGCCTCTGCATCCATCTTCCATCACGAGAGATGGGATTACAAATGTGTACCACTAGAGTTGGAGAGATGCCTTAGTGGTTGGTTAACAGCACTGGTTGCTCTTCTGGAGGACTCAGAGTCTATTCTCACACTCACACAATGGCTCATCACCAGTTGTGATTCCATTCCTAGAGAATCCAATGCCCTCTTTAGCCTTCAAGGTCACTGCATGGGCTTGGGTCACAGACATACATGTAGGCATAACACCCATACACATGAAAAGAAAAAAAAATTAGTGCACACCACTGCATCTGTCTCTTTCTCTCTTACCACATTGAAGGCAATGCACTCCTTGGAACAAAATGATTAGCTAACCTAGATCATCCTAGCCTAGGGTTTTTGGATAAAGCCTGCTTCAACACACTTACAGTTCTTTCAGATACAATCACATTGCCTTCAAGTCATGTCATTCCAACAATTTTTTTCCACACCTACTATCCACTCTTCTACACAGTTGTTGGCTCCTCCTTTCAGCCCTTTACATGCCGTTGTACCTTCTGATGTGAGGGTGGGCCCGCAGCACAGTGAGTCCGAATCTCAGTACTGGCTGGTTTGGGATTTGTTTCCTTGACGACATTCTTGTGAGCATTTTCTTACAAATTCTGCACTTTCAGCATCTATTACATATGGATTTCTTTGACATTTTCATAGCACCTTTAGCACCATTTCTGCTTCCAAAGAGCTTTAAAGTTGTTTATAGTTATGTATTGGGGGGGGTTAGGGTGTGAGTGCAGGAACCCCCTTAGGCCAGATGCCTCACATTGCCTGGTTGCTGGAACCACGGACAATTGTGAGCTTGGTGACATGGGTGCTTGAGTCTTTTTCAAGAGCTCTGGACTACTAAGCCATTTCTCTACCCCTCACCTCCACACCCCCCTACCACACACACACCGTTTCTTAATACCATATGCCAGTTTTCAAGTTAGTATTTATAAGACTGTGAAATACTAGCAAACGAAAAACAGATGAGAGGCTGACAGCACCTTCACCGTGAGGACAATGCAAGAGGCCACCCCATCAATGAGGGCTTAATCATCCGACAGTCACTTTCAGAGTTGTCACCCATTTACAGATACACAGAAACGAAGTTACCTCTACAACAAACACAGCTCTGATAAATCAGAGCTGATATGTAATCAGCACCTGATCAATATTAATTATTTAAAATAAATGCTGGAAAGAATTTAATGAAATAAGCAGACACAGAAACTTTATTGACAGGGGGAGGAACAGAATTGATAGGAAAATGTTCCACCCTGAAGCAATAATCATTAACATTTTGGCACATTTCTTCTTACATTAAAAAAATATTTGGGAGAAAACTGTACAATACTCATCTTTAATATAGAATTAGCTTTCCTAGGGTGGCAAGATGGTTCATCAGGCAAAGGCACTTTTCCTCCCACCCAAACCTGAAGGCCTGTGTTCCATTCCTGGAACTCACAGGATGGAAGGAGAGAACCAACTCCTGCAAGTTGTCCTTTGACTTTCACACATTGGCTGTGCCACACAAATGCGTGCAAACAAGAGCACACATGCACACTCATTCTTGAGCATGCACACACACACACACACACACACACACACACACACACACACACACACGTGAACGCACACACTAAACAACTGAATGCAATTGAATAAGCTTTGCCTACATTGCAAAAGTTTGTGCGAGCATCACTCTAAAAGCTACATTATTTCAGCATCATGCCCCTCTCACAAGGGTGTTTCATACCTGAAGGCTATACATGGCTATATTATTTCTAATTTGCAATTATAAAAAAATAATATTAGCATAAACACTTCCTTTTCTCCCCTTTTCTGATGATTTCCTAAACAAGACTCCTGCAAATGACATCAATTATTGAATCAAAAGGTACACACATTTCCTGGCCTTCTGATGACACTGGGTCAGATTTTGAACTAATGTGTGTCCCTCACACTATGGGAGTCAATCACCCAGCCTTTCATCAACACTGAGCTTCAGAGACAAGCAACCAATCTCCTCCATACGCCCAAACACCTTCCCTATGGAACAGGCACAGTGCCCCCCCGCCCGCCCCCCCCCCCCCCCCCGCTTATTTGAATTTGCACTGCTTGTGTTCCAGTGCACTGAACTTTTGAAATTCCCACTTGCCTTGTGAATCTGACTTCTCCGCAACTCCCTGTTTCCTGTGCTTCACCCATTCGGAATGCATTTTCAAAGCAGTTATCTTTTATGAAAGCCAATAATGGGTCCTGCTTCTGTCCTCTACTCTTTCTTGTTTTAAATTGTCTTCTCACTGCTGGTCTAGAGCTGGCAAGGGTCATAAATGTCAGGTAATCATTTCCGATAAGAGATTGTCCTATATGCCCCGGAGGCAGAGCAATGATTGTTGGCACCCTCGTCCTACACGAGTCATTCCCTGTATCATTTTTAACCCAGAGTTCACAAGCACCACTCAGAGAAGAAAGCTGCCAGCACTCACAAGGGGAGGGCTTGAGCTCAGAGGGGGAGGGCATGGATTCCGATGGGGGAGGGGCACTAGTCCCTAGAGAGCCCTCATGAGGACTACCTCCTCCAACAATAGCTTGCAATTAGAAGAAAAAGTAGAGATCCATCAAAACCTCCACACTAGCCTTCATCTGCCTAAGATACATGGAGACGAGGTCACAGGATGGCTCTGCCATGCTCACAGGCCCACCATGCAGGATGCCCAGGGAGCTGTCATAGGACAGGGGGCAAACCCAGTTCAGAAGAACTTGGTAGCTAAGTGAATGGCTCAGTAAAGGTCCCCCTGTAGCAGAGTTAGGTATTCAAATCCTTCTGTATTGGGGAATTGAGGGCAGCACACACACAGTGCCTGGGCTCTACCAAGCTGCAGAAAGGTGAGTGTTCCAGAGACAAAGCAAAAAAGACTCCAGGGCTAAACACAGAGTTTCAACTAGAGACCTGGAGTAGCATTTGTAAGAGCTGTCTAGTTACATCTCCTTGCAAGAAGTGGTCTCGCTGTAAATGACATTTCCCACAGGACGGCCCATGTGGCCTACAGAAGTTCTGGGACAACTATGTCAAAGTCACCTTGACTAGAAGGACCTATTGTGACCAACCTCAGAGACAGTTAACAAGGGCCTGTCTGTTTGTTTGGCCTTTTAATCCATAAACCCAGCTTCCTAAAACAGTGGGCTACTGGATTTTTCAGCAATGCATCTTAAAGTGACAGACAACTAACTACAAGATCAGGGCCACCAGTATCACCACCAGTGTTTCTATTGTCCCTCTCTACCAAGGTACTGCTAAGCACATTTTTTCCCTCTCTCCCTCCCTCCCTCCCTCCCTCCCTCCCTCCCTCCCTCCCTCCCTCCCTCCCTCCCTCCCTCCCTCCCTCCCTCCCTCCCTCCCTCCTTCCCTCCTTCCCTCCCTCCCTCCCTCCCTGCCTCCCTGCCTCCCTGCCTCCCTGCCTCCCTCCCTTTTTTCCTTTTTATTCTTCTCTCTCCAGTCTCTCCCCTTCACCTTCCTTCTTCCCCAGATCCACCCCTACCCCTCTACCTCTTCTCGGAACAGAGAAGGCCTCTCAGAGACATCAACCGAACATAGTATGACAAGGTACAGTGAGACCAGACAGAGACCATCACATCAAGGCTGGATAAGGCAACCTGGTAGGAGGAAAAGGGTTCCGTAAGCAGTCAAAAGTCAGAAACAGCTCCCTCCTCCACTGTTAGGACTCTCACAAGAACACTAAGCTACTCAGCCATGACATATATGCAGAGGGCCTAGTTGAGACCCCTGGTCTCTGTGAGCCTGCATGAGTTCTAGTCCACTGATTCTGTAGGCAGTGTTCTCATGGTGTGTCCCTGACACTTCTGGTTCCTCTGATCCTTCCCCACCCTCCTCTGCAGGGCTCCCCAGTCTCCAGCTAGTGTTTGCCTGTGGGGCTCTGCATCTGTTCCAATCAGTTGCTGGATGAAGGCTTTCTGGTCTCTCTGATGGCGATTATGCTAGGTTCTGGTCCCAGAACACTCTGCAGACAGGACAAACTGTAGTTTGAAGGCTGTGTGACTGGGCTGGTGTCCAAATTTCTCCATGTGAGACTTGCCTAGTTTCAGAAGATAGCTGGTCAGGCCTGCTAGGCACATTTCTATTGGAGCCTGACACAGGACAGAACCTTCACCTGGCTCTGACACATATGCAGAGCTGACCAAACACAATCTTTCAGCCAAAACAATTAACTGCAGCCTGGGCAGATGGCCTTTACTTCCAACTGGCTTAAGTTTAATGCCCAGTTTTGTGGTCACAAGTTGTAAGACAGTGGGCGAATGATAATATTTTCTCTGAGCAAATATATTAACAGAAAATGAGTTCAAATAAGATTATTTTGACGGTACCTGGAGCATGGTAAGAATTGAATAAATTCCTATTACCGCTGCATCTCTTTATCTCTAAAATCAATATTTATTTCAACCCAGGCTACCATTCAAGGGCTAAATCGTGAGAATTGAATAAAACATGTAAAAATTTTAATAGAACACTTGGCAAATAGTGACTATTCAATAAGAACAGCCATTGTTTGTAATTAATGAAGATTTGGAATTTATAAAGATGTGCACGCACTATTCAAATAACTCAGTTTTATTTCTGACTTTATCTCTAACTCTGGGATGTAACTTCATTCTACTTCCACTAAAGACTGTGGCATTTGTGAGCATGTACTTATGATGTCACATATAATTCAAACATGACATCACATGCATGCAAGCAAAGTCCAAAACAGATGTTAGTAAGAGAACAAAAAGCAACAGAAGCATTGGTCTCCAAGCCAGAGACCAATGCTAAGAGAGTCACTGCAGGAGAGGCCAGCTCCCAGTGAAGAGACAAAGCTCAGATCCTTCCATGTTTCCTACCAAGCCCAGCACTGCAGAACCATCTCCACAATGGCTCCACAGCTTCTAGAAGTCAGCCCTAGAGAGAATTACCACAGCGGCTTCTCGACCTGACATATCTTCTGCTAAATCAGATTATTGTCTAATCCTCCAAAACCGCTACAAGAAAAAGCTATGTGGAAAGAGCATTTTCAAGATTTTTATTATTACATTATGCTCACCCATTTACTTCTTTGTGTATGCAGGCACAGTGGCATACACAAGGAAGTCAGAGAACAATCAGAAGGACGCAGTTGCCTCCTTCCACCGTGTGCACTTGGGGGGATTGAATCGAGGTTGTCAGGCCTGGCAGCCAGTGCCTGTACCTGCTGGGCCAGCTCACTGGCTGAATTTCCATTTTTTAATCATGCATGAAGCTGGCGGGGGTGGGGGTGGGGGTGGGGAGCTAATCTATGTCTACACTTCATAGATGATAAGAGTCCAGGAGTAAAACGTGCTTGTGCATCCTTTCCAGCATAGTGTGGTAAAACGGGTTGCATCTCCTATAGCCAGGGTAGGACTGGATGTATTCTGGCTTTCCGATTTTAGAACAGAGATATAAACATGGAGATTTCCTGAGGATGACATAATGAAGAAATATACCCAGGCTTCAGATATTCCTTAAGCATATGGGTTAAAAGGTAATTTTATTTTACTAATTTTGTATATGAAGCAAAGTACTACATTGTGGAATCCTCTACTTGTAAAATCATATTAGTGTCCAGAATGTTCTTGGTTTAGAGTATCCTGGATTTTAGATTTTCAGTTAAGGTTGTTGTTCATCTAGTACTATAAAGCAATCTTAGGATGTGACCATGTTGCGACCAACTCTGCGTGGGACTGCTTGTCTGATTAGGTCTATATTCTAGAGTCTACATGACAGAAATTGGCAGGAGTCTCCATGGCTACTAGGGAATAACAAAGCTGCAGAGCTGTAAGGTGAGAGCAGTTCCTGTGTCAGCATGAAGACCTGAATTCAAACCCCTAGGTATGTAAGGTGCTGGATGGGGCTACACACATGCCTAAAACCCTGGGGCTGTGGGAGATCCAGAGAAGAAAATCCCAGAGGCTTGCTGTGGCCAACAGTCTGGTGTCACATTCAGTGAGAAATTCTAGTCAGAGGAATAAGGTGGAGCTTGAGAAAACATGTGACTGTCGGTTTTAACTGTTGTCTTGACACAATTTAGAATTGTACCTAGGAAGGGAGTCTCCTTGAGGAATTAGTCAGGTTGGTCCATGAGCATGTCTGGGAGGGAGGGGCACATTATGACAACACAGGTGGGAAGATCACGGTGAGTGACATGGATCCCAAGCTCTGTAAGACTTGAGAAATGACTGACCATTGGGAACTATAGCACATTCCTCTCTGCTTGGCTGTGGATATAGGTGACTAGCTGCTTCCAATTCACGCTGACTTGACCTCCTTGCCACGATGAACTGCAATCTGAAACTTTAAGCGAAAACAAACCCTTTCTGCCCTAAGTTGTTTTTGTCAGAGTATTTTAGCACAGCAACAGGAAATAAAACGAAGAACAGGGCAATTGGAAGCTCCTTGGCCTCTGTGTACATGGAGTTGTATGTACCCACACACTCCACCTATATAGACACAAAACTTCAATAGTGAATATACATATTTTTCATGTACCAGGAAGCATTTGCTCTCATATCATAGAAGTCTCTAGGCCAGAGGTTTCACTCAGGGTCCTTTTAAGTGGCTATTTCTGAAATTATTTTTAAGATTAAAATATAACTACATTAATTCATCATTTCTTCTTCTCCTTCTAGCCCTTCCCATGGTTCTTCTAAAATTCTTTTTCTTTCATTTTTATTGTTACACACAGACACACAGACACACACACATACACACACAAGTGTGCCTAAATATATAATTTGCTGAGTCTGTTTTCGTTGTTTGTTTTAGGGCTGACCAGTTGGTGTTGGATAACCAACCAATTAGGGGCCCAATTCTGGGCAAGACTATTTTTCTTTTAGTAGTCTTTAGTTTCCTACAGTTCTTGTCTAGTAGTGGAGCCCCACGAAATCACTCCCTTCCATGTTATCACGTCTTTTGATATTGTCCTGGCCTAGGCCTTATTTCCCAAACCATATTGTTGAGATGTCATGGATGAAGTTTTTCTGCCATGCTAGGAGACATCAGCCTTCCTGATTCTCTGACTCATATAATCTTTCTTCTCCTTTTCCCACGATGTTCCTAAGCCTTAGCAGTAGATGTATCCACTGAGGCTGGGTACACCACAATCAGTTGGTTCCTACATTTTGACCAGTTGTGGGCTTCTGTAATGGTCTCTGTCTACTGAAAAGAAACTTTCTGTGTAGAGGGCTCAGAGCTATACTTTCCTGTGGGTATAAGGATACACATTTAGAATGCAGTGAGGAATTATCTGGTGCCCTAGAATGGCAGTAGTAGGATCTTTGGAGGCATTTTAAAATTCTCCATGCCCATGTCACACCACCTGCTAGACTCAGGACATTGGATCCAAAGACCAGAACTTTAAAACTTCTTCAGTTTGGTGGCTGATTATGGGATAGATCCCCAGTTGGGGCAGTCTCTGGATGGTCCATCTTATAATCAGCCACCAAACCCAGACATTATTGCATATGCCAGCAAGATTTTGCCGAAATGACCTTGAAAATAGCTGTCTCTTGTGAGGCTATGCCAGTGCCTGGCAAATACAGAAGTGGATGCTCAGTCATCTATTGGATGGAACATAGGGCCCCCAATGGAGGAGCTAGAGAAAGTACCCAAGGAGCTAAAGGGGTCTGCAACCCTATAGGTGGAACAACAATATGAACTAACCAGTACCCTCAGAGCTCATATCTCTAGCTGCATATGTAGCAGAAGATGGCCTAGTCGGCCATCAGTGGAAAGAGAGGCCCATTGGTATTGCAAACTTTACATGCCCCAGTACAGGGGAATGCCAGGGCCAAGAAGTGGGAGTGGGTGGGTAGGGGAGCAGGGGGGGGGGAGTTATAGGAGGCTTTTGGGATAGCATTTGAAATGTAAATAAAGAAAATCTCTTCAAAACAAAACAAAACAAAACAAAACAAAAACACCTCTTCAGGTGACTGCTGTGTACTGACACCCTACATATAGAACAATGTTAAGCACTTATCTGAAGCATGTAGGCTATTATGCAGACTTGTAAAGTGGCAAATAGGATTTTTAGGGATAGTTCAGAGATTAAAGCACTTGTTTTGCAGAGGACTAGAGCTTGGTTCCCAGTACCTATATCAGGCAACTTACAACTGCTTGTGACTCCAACTTCAGGGGATTCAGTGCCCTTTTCTGGCATCCATGGCACACACATACACTCTCTCTCATATGGATGGATGGATAGATAGATAGATAGATAGATACTTTTCTCTTTTGACTGGCACAATGAATCCTGGACACAAGAGGAAAAGCTTAGGATGTAGCATCAAGTGACAAGAGTATATGTAGCCATGGCTCTATGAGGCACACAGCAGAAGAAAGCTGTCTTTTCTGTGAGTCTTTTTTCAGCCTGTTGATTCTAGCTGTGATGTGCCATGCTTCCAAAAGTCATTTGCATATTCTTTTAAAATAGAGTACTTGTAAAATTATTTGTGAGCCATTATTATAAGTGAGTGAGTATATGCACGTGGTTTAAAGAAAATGGAAGTTATACTTGGCCTAAGACCACATGTATAGCATAGAGTTTGAGTAAGAGAATAGGTCTATCTTTAATTTTATCAAGGTTGTTACACAGATGGCACAGTAATAATTGTTGCAAACAAAAGTCACCACTGTTGGGTAAAATGAAGAGAGGAAGTATTTTGAAAAATGGGGTACTTACAGAAGTGTCTCCCTATAGTTGCATATAAATGGCATGACAGAAAACATACCTTTACTTTGGTCTTTACTTTGGAGGACCCTGCACACAGCAATCTAAAGAAGCAGTGGAAGCTTATATCCCCAGCAATAAGCCCCAGGCCCAGCCCATACCCTGACCATTGCACTGAGGTCACAATGTGGCTTCTATGGCTTGGATTATCAACTGAATCCTTCAGTTCAATTTATCAAAATGCAAATCACAGACAAACCCTGCACAATCACTGAGAGGTTGTCCTGACATGCTTCAATCATGAGAGATAAGGAAGTATCAGTGATGGAGGAGGGGATGGAAAGTAACTGGGACAAGCAATGCATGGCGGGAGATCTGGGTGGGATCCAGAACCAGAAAAGGGGACTTGGCTGGAAAAGCTGTGAACACACGCACAGGGTGCAGTACTGTAGCAATGTGAATTTCCTAATTTTGCTTATTGCACAATGATTTCCTAAGATATTAACAAAGGAAAGCAAGAAGGGGGACAAGAGCTCTCAGCTCCTACAGCATCCAATATAAATCTAAATTATTTCATAAGATTTTAAGATTAATAACTGTGAAGAAAAGTTTTACTATTTCCTCCACTCCCACGGTGGGCCAATGTACAGTATGCTTCAGAGATGAACAAATGGGGTTGTGGATGCCTAAGAAGGATGCCTGGCATCTCCCAGGAGAGATAGCTGGGCTGACCCTGCCCATGCACAGGTTCCTTTTAAGGCCCACACTGATGGTCTAAGAAAAAGTGCAATGCTTCACCAAGAGTCTAGAAGTCAGCCCATACATCTTGGTAGAAACACTGCTGGACTTTGAGTCAAAAAGACACGTACCAATGCTGAAGTGTTGGTTCTAATAAAATTTAGCATTTTGGCCTTGACTCAAAATTTGTATAAATGGAGTTGAACACACTTTATTAATTGTGTGTGTGTGTGTTCCATTGGTATATGAACCTGTGCACACTAATTCAGAGGCCAGAGAAGGACACCAGGTATTCAATTCTATAGCTCTCTGCCTTAATCCCTTGAGACATAGTCTTTCACTGAACATGACACCCATCACTTCAGTTGAGTTGGCTGATCAGTGAGCTCCTGGAATCTGCTCATCTCTGCACCCCTACACTGAAGTGAGAGGTGTCTGTAGCTAGGATCAACTTTTACATGGTGCTAGAGAGCTGAATTTAGTCCTCAAGCAAGCACTGACTCACACCCATACACACACACATACCACACCCACCACACCCACACCCAAACACATGTATTCCACACCCAGCTACATGTGGCCTTTGAGTTCTCCGAACACTCCTCCCTATGGTGCACAATATTTTTATTCAGTTATTTATCCTTATAAAACACTCTTCACTAGTCCTTCATTCTCCACATAGTATCCTTTTCCTGTTATTCCCACTTGGTCTGTGATTTTCTGAAACTGGCTGAACTCCAGTCATGGGAGAGCTTGGTGTATGTAACATATCATACCTGTTCTTCTCCCATCATGAGTTCTTTAGGAGTCAGGACCACACCCATCCCGTTCAAGGTGAGCGGTGACCAACACATAGCAGGAATTACATACCTAGCTCGGATCTGTATGACTAACAAAGCATCCCCCTGTAGTCTGCCTGTCCCAGCTGCTGTGGGTTACCCAGTCTCTGAACCTCAGGTATGATGCTTTGCAGATAAGTGTGATCACACTAATTAGGTGGTCATTGGATCTTCTGCTAAAATTCCAGAGGAATACATGGTTTCTTTAGAGGATAACAACCAACAGATGTACAACATAATCTGAGATAAATGGTAGGGCCCTACTATAAAAACTTGCCAGGTTTACCAAGATTAACTATAATATCTAGTTAACTATATCAAGATAACTTTGTGTCTCAGTTTCAAGTTAGAGCATCCTAGAATCTCATACTACGAAACTGTACTGCCTGGTTTTGTGTGTCAATTTGACACAGGCTGGAGTTACCACAGAAAAAGGAGCTCCCTGGAGAAAATGCCTCCAGGAGATCCAGCTGTAAGGCATTTTCTCAATTAGTGATCAAGGGGGAAGGGCCCATTGTGGGTGGTGCCATCCCTGGGCTGATAGTCTTGGGTTCTATAAGAAAGTAAGCTGAGCAAACCAAGGGAAGCAAGCCAGTAAGTAACATCCCTCCATGACCTCTGCATCAGCTCCTGCTTCCTGACCTGCTTGAGTTCCAGTTCTGACTTCCTTTGGTGATGAACAGTAGTGTGGAAAGTGTAAGCTGAATAAACCCTTTCCTCCCAAACTTGCCTCTTGGTCATGATGTTTGTGCAGGAATACAAACCCTGACTAAGACACAAACCTATATGGAAGCAAGTATGTGTTTGCCTGACCTTGAACCTGGGGACTGCCTGTCTTCACGTGTGGCCAGTATTAAGAGCTATCAGTCCCAAGTTAGCAACCTTTTAAGTTTCAGTCTCACTGCTAAATCCTAAATAAATGCAAACTGGCAATCTATTCCTTTAGCTTTTGACACTGGGTGAGTGGCACTCACCTTGTAGGTGTTTACCCTTCTATACTGTGAGATAAATGCCTTCTCAGCATTTTTTATAGGCAATTAGATGCGATCGATTCTCTTTTTTTCTTAAGATTTCTAAATAGATAGGAAAGGGGAGGGAACAGCAAGACTGGGCCTTGCTGCAAATCTGTCTTCCTGCTGCACAACTATTCTCTATTCCCTTCTGCAAAGGGCTTTGACAGTCACTCTGATGCTGATCTAACTTAGGTCATCTTGCTTACTCTAATCCATGTGATTGTATCACACTGAAAGGGAACCATGTGTTCCAACACATTCTTATCCTTTAGTAGCTTCAAGATGCTCTCCCAAGTGCAATTTCAGCTCTTAAGTTTGTTTTCTGGAGGGCCCACCTTTAGTCTCTGAGCTAGGCAAACTGGCATCTCTTGCTCTAATACAAAAAAGCCATGATTGGTTTGAGAACTCAGGGACGGGCATATTCCCCACCCCAGTGCAGAGATATGCCATGATGCTTACAAGAGGAACCTGGAAGGAAGACTCTTTCTTTCACTGGGTACCATTTGAATAGAATATAATCCCAGGATACTGAGGGCCTCCTATCACAAGGAAAGGTCTGTCATTCAAGATCACACCAAGGAGCAAAAGAGGCAAAAGGGGAAGGAGATGGCAGGAGCAAAAGAAAGCAAGGAGACAGATAGACAGACAGACAGACTAGGTAGACCACTGAACAAACCATTACACTTGGGTTCCATAGTTGCAGCCACTGGCTATTTAGGGACATGGCCCAATTTATTTTGATTTCAGTCTGCAACTCACAACCCAAAGGTGACTAGACAGAAACCCGGGAAATGAACACTACACTACCCTTTCTGAACAGAAGATGCTGCCAGTATAAATATGAAGTCTTTCTGGTGGTAGGAACTGTTGCAGGTTTTCCAGGGAGATCCAGAGATCTCACACCTCTGCCCTTGAGGTCAAGAGGTGCCACCTTCAAAGGTACGAGCAGGTCTGAGGAGGTATCTGCATGCCAGGACAGAGGCTTTCCTTGTGGAGTAGCTCATACCACATGCAGCCCCAGATTGATTCTCAGTGCTGTCCACTCTTACCTTCCCTATTATGGCCCCTACCTTGGCCTCTTGGCATCTCCTAATCCATCCATAGCAGGTGCTTCATGCTGCCACACTCTACACTGCTTTGTAACCACTAAGTTTCGACTCTAAGATCTCCTCCGTGGGTTTCCCAGAACATCTCCAGATCCACTTGGCAGCCTTTCCTGTGGCTTTCCATCATCCTGTGTGTGGGTACTATAGGACGAGGGCTAGGGAAAGGAGACCCCCAAAATGTGTTTCTTTGGCATGCTGACTGGAGGAAAATTATCACCTTGGCAATGGGGACTTAGCTTCACCCATCTGCAACTGAGGTGAAAATCAAGCCATCTGTACACCAACGAGGCAAAAAGGCAGAAGCCACAAGTCCCAATTTTCCTAGCAGATCTGCACAAAGTTCTGCTTACCACCCCCATGATATTTTATTAACTATAATAAGCCTCAGATGAAAACTGTTGCCATAGGTGAAGCTTGCTCTAACATATGGTTGATCTGACCAAAGGAAAACATGTTAAAAGCAGTTTTAAAATCCCACTTCACTGGTAGAATGTTTTTAAAAGAAATCATTTAGCATGTTTCTGGTTTGCTGATGCATTCCAAATGTTGAGGTATGGATGTGCACACATGCCTTCGGGTCACTTTGTAAGCCCATAAGGAACCGCTCTGCCCACCGCAGAATGGGGCTTGCAAGATTTGATTGGATACAATTTGCAAAAACATAAAGAAGTAACCTGTGGTTTTGTCAACATGGTTAAGGGCAGTGTGCTTGAAACATGAAAGCTGGCTGGGACGTTTGAGCAGGAAAACACAGCTACTCAAATACCCTCAGCTGAGCAAAGCTTTTCTTTGCTTAGAAGTGAGTAGTCTTATACACAAACCCTGCGTGGGAGGTGAGCACAAGGCCTGTAAGGAGGGGGCTGAGGGATGAAGCTAGGAGTGTAGTTCCGTTGGTATTGTGCTTAGGTAGCAAGCATGAAGCATGGTTTCAATTCATCACACTACACACACTCAGCATCCAGAGGTAATTCTAGCACTTGGTAGGTTGAGACAAGAGCATGGAAAGCAGTTCAAGGTCATCCTCAGCTACAGAGTGAGTTCAAGGCCAGCTTGGGGTACATTAGACTTTGTCTCAAGAAAAACAAAACTCAAAGAGGACGGAAGATGGAGCAGATCTGAATGTCCTCATGACTGTGGTTGAAAATGGCCAGTAATTTGGGCTGTGCTATCCCTCTGTCAATGACTTGTCCTTACTGAGATCACAACGGTCTGAAGCTCTCAAGGCCCATTAGCAAATTGGAGTGCTGATGTACAATGTCACAGTTCCCTAGGGGCATGTGCTCCTGGGGGATGTGTGTACCTATAAATTCCACTCCAAAGATGGTGTATTCTTCTGAACCATTCTAGTCAACAGGACAAGTATCAGCCACCTTTCCTAAAACAATGGCTCTTTCCATTCAGCGAGGTAGATGCTTCCTGTTCAGAGGACACCACAAAACTGTGGTGACCTCAACCTTGTCTGCCCACATCACTATTACTATTGCTATATAATGTTGAAGCTAACCAGTGTTATTTCTATTAAAAGAAAACTTTACATTCCTGAGAAAAACTAATAAATTCTGAAGTAAGTGGAAAGTAGCCACTGTTTTAAAAATATAGGAAATACTTTAAGTAGATAAACCACTAGAGACAGAATGTATGTATATTAGTGGTTGCTTATGGATGGGCTAGGGCGAGGTACCTAAAGGACAATGGCTTAGGATTACAAGGTTTTCTCTTGAGGTAATAAAAGCATTTGAAAAATTTCATGACAAATGCACAATCCTCTGAATATTATCAAAAATCACCAAATGATACTATCGAAAGGGTGAATTGTGTGGGATGTAAATTACATCTCACTAAAGCTGTTTTTAAAAAGTCAATATAATTACTTGACTACTAAAGATAAATAAAAGGAAGTTTTAAAAGAAATTCTTTTAACAAAACCACAATCAAAGTACTTAGATTTGTTCATTTCCCAGATAACAGCTCTCAGGGTTTACCTTCTCTGTAAACACAAAAAGTCAACAATGAGTTCCCATTTGTAGGCACCAAGAGATCATTTTTAAGAGTCTGTAATCAAAAAATTAAAACAAAGACGATAGTAAGTGTGAAGAAATGGTGACTCTTGAATGTGGTTAGTGGGAATGCACAGTCACTTTGGAAAAATTATTTCATGGATCTTCAAAAGCCTTAACCTCTGCCTCCAACTCCTGACCACACAAAAACACATGCATAAATACTGCAGTATGACTCATCATAGCCAGAAAAGGAAGAGAAACCAAGTGTCCATCAAAAGTTGAATCAAAAAACAAAACCAACAAAATATGGTATATTGAGACAAGGAATAGAGCAACATTGACACCTGCTGCAACAACAAGACCATCTTAATAATATAATGCTGATGTAACAGAGATCGGATTCAAAAGAATTCATATGTATGGTTCCATTTATAAAAATGATCAGAAAAATCAAGTTTACAAGACTAACTTGGTTAGTAGGTATATAGACTAGACTACGGTAGAAGATGTTTGGGTTATGGAAAGTGGCCCCTAGTGTGTTTACATTATAGGGGTGGTGAAGCTGCAACCGCTGAAGTTTACTGTTGAGTCAGTTGAGCAGTGATGGGATACCTTTAAACATGGTGTTTATACCATTTAAATGGGTCAATTATATATAAATATTACTGAAACGATCTATGACAGCATTGCTAAAATTTGACAACAGTAAATCCCCACAGTAACTTAGATGTAATTGTTATGGTTTAAAGACCACCCCTCAAAAAACCCCTCCACATTTTGACAGCTCTATCTTCAGTGCTGAAGAGTTGGGTCGGATGATAGAGGAGGTGTGAGGTTCTGAAGATGGAGGGAATGATTGTCATCATCTCAGGAGTGTGTCTGTTATAAAATGCAGAGTTTAGGTTTCCTTTGTTCTCGTTTTTATACTTTTTTTCTTTTATCTTCTGTTACAGACAATAAAGGAAGTAGATATCAGACATCAGTCCTCCAATGACTGGATACCAGCCCCCGACCCCCACCCCAGAATTGGACTTCCTGACCTTCAGATCTATGAGCCAGCAAAGTTTTGTTCACTAGATTCAGTCTCAGGTATTATGATAAAGAGTTGCAAACAGACTATGACAGTTTTCTTATAAATAAAACATCTCAAAATACAGTCAATAAGGTTTGTATAACTGAGAAAATATATTAGGCATGGCAGGGCTGGATTGTTGAATAATTTAAGGAGTTATCAATTCAAGAATACAGAGTTTCTTAGGAAAGCCAATCACTTGCCTTTTCTCTGGAAAGCACAGGACATCATGATTATCTCTACAAAATTAAGTCAGTTTCTTCATCTATATATTATGAAGACACTATAACTCTTAGGATTCACCTTATTATTCCAGCCTTTCACTGGTTAATGCTCTTAACACATACTTATGGATTCTTAGCATGATGCAGACAGTAGTCTAAACTCTAAGTACATAGAAGCTAATAACTTAGAAAATACCCCTGTCCTTTTGAGTCTACATTCTAGAAAACTAAGCTTCTTTACCACATAGATTATTAGATTTCATAATAGGATATTATGTTATGAAATTCCATAAGAAAAAGTCAACATGTAAACAGGATAGTTTGGTATATAAAAGGTCATGGAGAGCAGGTGCGATTAAAACCAAGATAACCAAGAAAGTAGAGTTTTCTCTGAGGAACCCAAGTTTGAAGAGACTAGTATGTAAGAACATCCTACAATAAGATCAGAGAGACTGCGTCTGAAGAGTTGACTCATCACTGAAGGATGGTGGCTTTTCTTCCAGAGGACCTAGATTCACTTCCCAGCACCCACATGGCAGCTCACAACCCTTTTTAACTCCAGTCCTGGGGGATGTGACACCCTCTTTTGGCCTCTGAGGATATCAGGCAAATATATGGAACACAGACATAAATGTAGGTAAAACTTCATAAACACTAAAAAAAAAAGAGTGGTAGAAGGTATCAGAAAGAAATAAATATTGTTTATAATAGCATCAAAGCAACTGTAAATCAAAATCAAAACACAACCTTATGTGCACATTTAAACATGGAGGTTAAAGAACTGTATATTAAAACCACCCATAGCAACTGGGAAAAAAATATACAAGGCATCCAAATTAGACTAGAAGGAGTAAACTGCCTGTCTGGAAATACTATGACCTTATATGTAGAAAATTTGATTCTATTAAAATGGAATAAGAATTAAATAAAGTTGCATTTCTATATATTAATAGCAAACTATCTAAAAAAGAAACCAATACAATTCCATTTATCAAAATAAAACTAACCAATTTCATAAAGAACCATGAAAGACCATGAATAGTCAAAATCATCTGAAGCAAAAACAGTAAGGCTGGGGGTGGGGGGAGGGCCTCAGTGCTGTCAATCAATATCTATTACAAAGCACAATACTACCTGTGAAAACATATTGATCAATGAAATAGGTTGACAGTCCAGAAATAAACCCATAAAATTGGTGGTCAGTTGATTCTTGAGAGAGTTGCCACACACAAGCACATGTAGCTCTAACTGTACTTAAAGGGTTTTTTTTTTTCCTAGAGATCTGCAGTTAGGAGGTTTATGTTTGAGAAAGTTTGGGTAGAGTTGGGGAGGTAACTGGGGGACTCAGTAATATTTCATCAAACTCATGTATAAAATTCTCAAAACTAAGGAAAAAAATGTAAGATTCAAACATAAGACTAGAAACTGAAATACTTCTGGGGAAATCAACATGATATTAATCTAGGGAATAGTTTCTTGATTATGACTCTTAAATCACAGGCAATAAAAGCAAAAATAGATAAATAGCATCTGCAGCAAATGAAAAGGCACTGTGCAGGAAAGAACACAGTGAGAAGAATAGAGAAACAGCTGACAGGGCAAAACAAAGGGTTTGAAAATCACACATCCCACAAGGGGCTAACACCTAAAATGAAGAAGAAACTCAAACTTTTCAACAACTGAAAAATAATCTCATTACAAAATACAAAAGGGCCTGACTAGACATTTCCCCAAAGAACAGCAGAATAGACTAGTGGTTATAAATGATCAAGACACACTCAGAAAAAAAAATGTTCATCATTAAAGCCACTGTACAAGATCAACTTACACTTATTACGTGATATACAATATAAGTGTTGACAGGATGTAGAGAGAAAGAAATTCCTGTGCACTCCTGGTAAGACTGTGAATTAGCACCATTTTGGAAAATAGTGTTGAAGATCCTCAGAGGACTTGAATAGAATTACCACATAACCCAAATGGTCCTGCAGACCCAAAGGAATGGAAACACTTTCCTCAAGAGGTGTCTCCACTCCATGTTCTGTGCACCATTGTTCACAACTGCTGTGAAGAGAATGCAACTAGACCACTTAAAATGGATTTTAAATGTGACATAAACATGCTTAACCTTTATAAAGGCTGTCATTTGTAACGATATGGATAAGCCCAAAGTACATTATCCTAAGTGAAACATGGCAGATGCAGAGATGCTAATGTCAGACTCATAGGATGGCACTTACATGTGCATAAGTTGAGCTCTTGGAAGAAGAGAAGAGAATAGTGGATAGGGGCAGGGGGCAGGGGGCAGGGGGATGGATCAGGAAGGAGAGAATAGAATGATGGAAAGTAGAGGTGGGAGGGAGCATGCATGAGAGGAGAGATGCTGCTCACAGGGGAAAGTGTCAGTTATACACACATGTTCTAGTGTTCAACAGCCTAGTAGGCTGACTGTGCATGGCTAATAACAACATATATTGTGTTTCCAAATAACTACAAAGAAAAAGAGCATCTTAAATATTCTCATGGGCACAGGGCACAGCTGAGGGTGCTTATAAATGCAGCATTGAGATGGGCAGATCCCTAGAGGCTTCTAAACAGCCAGCCTGGTTAGCAAGGTGAACTTCTAGTTTGGAGATAAACTGTCTCAAGGTAATAATGTGGGACGTGATGGATGAAGGCACCTGATGTCCTACTCTGACTTCCATGTACATTTCATGCACATGACTTCTGCACACTCCTATACATGTGTGCCCCCCCCACTACACAAAGTGAGGGGAGGAGGGGAAGAGGAGAGGGAAGAGGGGGAGGGGGAGAGGGAGGAGAGGAGAAGAGAGAGAAGGAGGAGAGGAAGGAGAAGAAGAGAAGAGGGAGGAAGATAAGGAGGAGAGGAGGAGAAGAGGAGGGAGGAGAGAGAGGAGAGGGAGGAGGAGAGGGAGGAGGAGAGGGAGGAGAGGAGAAGAGGGAGGAGAAGGAGGAGTGAGAGAAGGGTGGGCAAAAAGAACAGAGAAAAACCACATAAAGGTGTAAGGAACCCCATCACAAAACAAGCATCTCCCATCATGAGATGTTACATAAATTGTGAAAACTACTTCATTTCTAACACACTCTTTGCCTACATCCCCAACATATTTATATGTTTATTGTAGTGTTTTCAGTCTCCACAAAGACCTTGTCTTCACAGATGTTCATCTGTTCTATAAAGTATGACCACTTTCCAATTACAAATAGCCTAAAGGATCTCTCAGAACTTCTAGAATGTATGAAACATTCACAGCTTAACTGAGCATTTTAGGTCAACAAAATGTAAGCAACGTGCCTAACACTAGCGTTAGCCTACAGCTGCTATGTTCTATAAATGGAATCCCCTCAAAATATACTAACTGAAGATGCAAATCTCTAATCTCTGAGGGATCTTACATTCAAAATAAATCCATAATGCTTGCTCCTCAATTCCAGTTAGTTTTCTATCTGCTGACTGTTGAGGACTATTTATTTGGGATCAGGCCAGAAAAATCCACATAGGCACAGATGAATATGATGAGCATTAAACAGGTAGACAGAAAGTTCAAAAGTCAGGTGTATGAAAGAAGGTGCTATGTTTCTCGATTCAACCCTTGATCAGTGGTTCTCAACCTTTCTAATGCTGTGAGCCTTTAGTACAGTTTCTCATGTGTGGTGACCGCCAATCATAAAATTATTTTCATTGCTACTTTGTTACTGCAGTTTTGCTACTGACCATTGGAAATACATTTTTTTCTGATGTTTGAGACCCACGTGTTGAGAACGGCTGCCCAAGATGCTGAGTAAATCTATTTATCCCCACATGTGCTCTGATCACAGCCTGTCTATTCTTGGGTATAGGTACCACTCCTTCTCCAAACTGCACTGCTATATAATATGACTGATCATGCAATGTGAACAAGATTCCAGACCAGGAAGACCCCAGAGCTAGACTTGTAAGAGCTAGAAATCATTCTGCTCTTAGATAAGAATGAGAATGTCTACTCAGTAAGGGGGGGGGGCGGGGAGGGGCAGACTTGGAAAATCAGCTCCTTTGGAGTTTAGAGACTAATTGCTCTTGGTAGCTGCTTGTGAGCTTTATTTAGTATTTTTCCCCCTTTTCTTTCCTTCTCTCCTTCAAAGTAGAACACAAGTGGTAAATGTGAATGCTGTTTCTCCAAGTTTCTTGCTTTTCTTTCCTGGATTAGCTGTCAATACAGTCTAATCATCTTGAAAAGGGGAGCAAATCCCTTCATCCAAGACCAAATCCACGGCAATATTTTGGAGATCTGGGCGTTCATGGAAAGGGAAGAGAAATGATGACTTTTATCCACTGAGCAAAACTCCTTATAATTAGGTTGGTGGTTTCTATGGTAACGAATAGCTGACTCTTTTATTTGAAATAAAAAATAGCAACACTCCAGCTGTCCTCGCTGTCCAGACCCTCCAAAGCAAACGAGAGGTTTGATTTCACATTCGCTATGACTGCTGACAACTTTAAACCACATATTTTACTTGCTGCCAAGTTTTGTCGAGACACTGAGTTCCATTCCTTTGAGAAAGCAGGTGTGAAAAACAAAAGCAAAAAAAAAAAAAAAAAAAAAAAAAAAAAACAACCAAAACAAAATACCTTTCCCTCTCTGCAACCAATATGGTGTTTGCTTCTCTCTTCCTAATTATCATTGTTTTTGAAAATTATTGGTGGTGGTTCATCTTAGAAACAACATTGGAGGTCTCTGAGACATTCTTCTGCACTTACATAACAACATCAATTGTCACCGGGAGCTTTTCTTGTATCATCTCACAAATCCACGCAACCTTGGAACAAGCTCTATTATCATGTCCATTTGGCCATAAGGAGAACTATGAGGTGGCAGGGACAGTAAACTACACTAATCTATTTGTGTTGTCATTGCATAAGCTATACCAGAAAATGTCATTTACATATGGAAATCATGCTAGACATTCTCCCCAGTTAGGACTGTCAATGTTCTGAGCTATTTATAAGAAGGGTCATCTTCCTCCTCTCATCCCTCCATCTCATAAGGCACCAGGATGCCAATAAATTCTAGAATTTCTATATCCTCTGAGAACGATCAACCTGTCACCCACATTTGACAGTCTGAAAGACAGAGTAGTTGTCAACGTTTACATCACCAAAGACTTAAAGAGCTCAGGGTAGCCTTCCCTGGATGCTAAGGGAACTTAGAAGAGTGACATCTTTCAGGAAGACCATCACAGAAGATGACAAGTGAGCCAAGCCTGGAACCAAATCCAGGTATATCCTGGGTAACAGCAAAGACAGACTTGGAACAGAGTGAATACCATATGGAGAACTCAATGCAAGGGAGTAATAGCACCTCCAGGGAGTCTTGGCAATAGGATATGGTGGAGGTTGGCCAGCCACGTCTAGAGAATTCTGTGGCATGAAGTGACTTGCAGGTCTCAATGGGCTAAGAATGTTAATGAAAGAAATGAAGAAACAGCCAGTTCTGGAGCAGTTTTTATGTCTCTTCCATAATTCTTCTAGAGTTCTAAACTAGGTTTTACTGGTAGAAGAGTTTTCGAGTAGTCTGAATTAGTACAAACTGCCATTTGTATGCATACTACACACAACTCTGGGAATGAGCCACATGAGCCATGGATTATAGGCATAGCCTTGAGTTATCTGCTTACAAGGTACTTCCATCAAGAAGCAAGGAAGCCCTTTAGAACCAAAATTGAGCATGAGGCCAAGTATCCTACAGACTGAGCGAAGGAACACGTTCTTGTTTATAATCGTTAGTTACTTCATTTAGCTTATTAGCCTGCTGCTGTGCTAAGCACACTATACACAGCATCTCATTGAATCCTAACTCTTGCTTAATATGGGAGGTCCCACACTAGACTCATTTTATAAACAAGAAAAGTGAGACCTAAAGGGCCTGGAAACTTACCAGAATCGACAGGACCAGTAAAGAAGAGAGACAGATTTGAAATTCCATTTTCACTGTCTCAAGGCCTGACACGCAGTGTACATGATGACATATTAGAGTAATTATTTTTTAAATGTTGTGTTGAGACCAGACAGGTAGCACAGTCAGCAAAGTGCTTGTCATGCAAACACAAGGACACAAATTTGATCCTAGAACCCAAGTAAAAGGATGGATGTGGTGTCATAGTGCTGAGGAAGGAGAGACAGAAAAATTCCTGGGACTACTGGTCAACCAACAGAGCCAAATTGGTGAGTTCCAAGTAAAATTGAGAGACTCTGTTTCAAACAATAAGGTATCCTGAGGAAGACCCAAGGCAGGCCTCTGGCCTCTGTGCACATACATGCAGAACAACAAGAAAACAGCAACATAAACCTGGTATGGGCTATGAACTAGTTTATATCTACGAGTTAATATAACTTGCTAATTGCTTCTTGACAGTGGGGAACTCACAGAGACATGGCTTTGGAAGTGCAGAGGATAGAACCTAGTTGGAAGTAAACTATACCCTACAGTATGCAAAAGAAGGATAAAGAGAAACTGATTAGATAACTGGCAAAGGCTTCCAACAAACAAACAAACAAACAAACAGGTATTCCCAAGACAGTGAAGAAAAATCTAACATAGCAGAAATGTTCCCCATTCTATGGGGTTCCCCACATTTGATTGTCCCTGCTGTTGTTCGGAACACTTTTAATTTCATAAAAACCCATTTGTTGTCTTTAGTTATTGAGCAATTATAGTTCTTTACAGAAAAATCTTGCCTATGTTTATATCTACAGCCATTGCCATCGATATTAACCTATCTATACTTATTTATACCTTGGTTCAGGGAAGCCAGATTTGAAGTGGCATGCCTGTTATCTTAGCACTTGAAGGAGATAGTATCGAAAGGGTCAGGAGTTCAAGATTAGCCTCAGCTACACAGCAAGATCAAAGCTACCTGGGGTCATATGAGATTTTATCTCAAACAAAACAAAACAAAAACAAACAAACAAAAAAAAAACAGAAAGGAAGAGAGGGAAGAAAATACCCCACAGGTAAGAGGAAGTGGTAGAAGGGGTCTGCCACTTATAACTCAGGGGATATGCTTGACTCGGAGAAGCTAAGTCAGATGTTCCATGCAAAGCCCCTAGAAATCTGCACCTTCATTGTGTGCCCACCCAAAAGTCATCTACCAACTTAAGTTTGGGAGCTACCAAGTTCTAAGAATTGATCCTCTCAAAAATCCATATGTTAAACACTATGTGAAAGTCCTAAGAGGTAAGCTCTATGAAGAAGTGACAAAGTCTTGAGGACTCTTTTTTCACAAATGGGGCAAACAAGAACTGAAGGGAGACTGGCTGCCCTTTCTACCATGTAACCTGGAGCAGGGCGAAGCCCCGTCTGAAGCAGAGAACAAGTCCTCACCAGACAAGGACTCTGCTGGATTCTGTTTCACTTAGATTTTACAGCTTGGAGAAATTTTCAATATAATTTTTTCCTTAAGAAGATCTCATATATATATGAGATATATGGATAGAAAATAAACTGCCAATAGACACATTATCAGTTGAAAAAATACAACTATTAACAAAGGGAAACACGGGACTCATACACAGAAATAGGCATGGGACACTCAAAAGAAGGGTGAAACGATTAGAATTTAAACTCCATGAATACATACAGAAAGAAAGAAGGGCTAGACAATGGAGACAACATAAATTATGATAAAGTAGGAAGAAATGCATGGATAAAGAGTTCCTGTTTTGAGAAAAAGCTTGGAGCTAAGATTTGAAAGGATGGACCATCCAGAGACTCCCCCACCCAGGGGTCCATCCCATAATAAGCCACCAAACACAGACACTATTGCATATGCCAGCAAGATTTTGCTGACATGACCCTGATATAGCTGTCTCTAGTGAGATTATGCCGGGGCCTGGCAAATACAAAAGTGGGTGCACACAGTCATCTATAGGATGGAACACAGGGCCCCCAATGGAGGAGCTAGAGAAAGTACCCAAGGAGCTGAAGGAGTCTGCAAACTTATAGGTGGAACAACAATATGAACTAATAAGTAATCCCAGAGCTCATGTCTCTAGCTGTATATGTAGCAGAAGATGGCCTAGTTGGCCATCATTGGAAAGAGAGGCCCCTTGGTCTAGCAAACTTTTTATGCCCCAGTACAGGGGAATGCCAGGGCCAAGAAGTGGGAGTGAGTGGGTTAGGGAGCAGGGCGGGGGGTGGGGGGAGGGTATAGGGGACTTTTGGGATAGCATTTGAAATGTAAATGAAGAAAATATCTAATAAAAATTTTAAAAAAGAGTTCCTGTTTTATAGATAAAATCTCCTGGATGATGGCCATTAAAACCCACCCATCTGGGCCATCTGTCTGAACCACCACTCCAATCTCTTTCCCTATGAAAAGTCCTCTCCTAAGCAGAAGGGAAATCTCAGACATAAAGGCTGATATCTGTACATACTGTTTACCTATGAAGATGGACATAAGTTTCTTTTTACAAAAAGAGTCAGCTTTTGAGACACATTCCTGGGTGTGTAGTTTCAATGAGTAACCCATTCAAAATATGCCAAAAATCCTGAAAAAAGAAAAAAAGGAATAGTACTTCAGAGTTATACTACAGAGCCATAGTAACAGGTTCAACGTGGCACTGAAAGAAAAACAGATGCATACCACTATAGAAAAGAGAACTCAGATATAAACCCACATAGCTATAGCTATTTGATCTTTAACATAGACAGACAAACAGATACACAGACAGACAGACAGACAGACAGACAGACAGACAAGGATGATGGGTGGATAGATGGATGGATGGACAAACAGACAGATAGATGCATAGAAAAATGGCAGCTTCTTCAACAAATGGTGCTGAAAAAAATTGGATATACAAAGGTAGAGAATGAAACTAGATCCTTCTCCCTTATCCTGAGAAACACTTAAACAAGTGGACCAACAGCCTTAATGTTAGACCCCAGACTGTTAGAGGAAAACATATATAGAACATATAAACATTGGCAAGGGCTTTCTTTAAAAAAAAAAAAATCTCCAGTTGTTCAGGAAATAAAGCCAGCAACTGATAGATGGGGGTCTTACTAACTTTAAAGTCTTCTGGACAGCAAAGCAAACAGTCAAATGAAGTGAACTTACAGAATATAGAGATCTTTGCAGAAGCCCACAACTGATAGGGGAGTAATATTTGAACTACACAATCAATAAGTGGGCAAACAAGACAAACACACACTTCTCAAAAGATGAAGCACAAATATCTGATAAACACAGAAAAAAAGAGTTCAGCACTTCTAACATCAGGGAAACTAAGGTTATTATTATTATTGTTGTTTGGTCTTTCGTATATTTTTCTATACTCCCTAAGCATTTCAAAGTGAAAATTCTAACATTTTCTCCTGCTGACTTCAGCTACCTACCTAGGTCTTCTGAAAACTAAGATATTGTGTAGGTGCTATATTACCAGACAACCTTGTTTATGTTTGGGGTTAGAAAACATCCTGAGAACTAAGCCACTTCTGAAATGAGAAAGGTCCCGATGTGTAACAGGGAGCTATAACTGGGGTTCTAGGAACATTATAAACTCTTATAGCTGCATGCCCTGAGCAATCACACAGACGTTCTCAACATTCCTTATGCTCTGACCCTGTAGTACAGATCCTTGTGTCCTGGAAACCCTCAACCATAGAATTATTTCATTGTTACTTCATGACTATAATTCTGCTACTGTTCTGAATTGTAATATAAATATCAGATATGTAGAATATCTGATATGCAACCCCTATATGGGGACCAAAAGGTACCATGACCCACAGGTGGAGAGCCACTGCTAGGATACACTGATTCTCAGAGACCCACGTAAATGCCCCCACTACATCAGTGCCAATCACTCATTTTCTAAAAGGAGGCCCAACCTTGCCATAGTGGCTAGTCATAGCTCTATAATTTTTTGAGTAAGCTAATGCCAAACAATTTAGTTTATTGTAGGATTATTGAGTCCTAATGTTGAATTAAACATAAGGTGATCTGTCAGACATTGTAGAAGCAAAACAAAAATCACTCATTGAAGCACGTGAAATAAAAGTTCTGTAAAAGAAACAAAAACCTATAATGAGGCTCTAGGGAGATGGCTCTGGGCAAAGCACTTGTATTTTCCAGACATAACAAAATGGATACGAGTGTGAACCTACAGAGACTGTGACAAGACCTGCACAGGTTCAAACCAGATACAAGATTCCAGCCCTGAGAAGGTGAGCTGATACAGTCTCACCCCTCTCCCAGAATCGGTTTGTAATTGATACCTGCTGCAGAAGGGACACGTCGGTTTTTTCTACAGAAATATTACTGGGGATGACAAGCAGACTTCAGGACAGGTACTATGCCCAGGAGTAGGTGATCAACACAGAATAGATTCTATATTTTTATGTGTGTGCTTCTTTTTTTTTTTGTTTTTGTTTGTTTGTTTTGGGGATTTTTCTGTCTTACCAATTTTCATTTTTTATTTTTTTGTTTTGTTTTGTTTTATACAAAAAAATAATTTGACCATGAAGAAAACAGCAAAAATCTTAAGAAGAAATGGGGTTAATCTGTCAACCTTATTTCCCTTTTTTTCCTCTGAAATCCTAGCTCTGCTCATGTCCGCCATTACTTAAGATTAGTTTGTCCAAGCACCAGATTTTTACTCTTTTGCAGGGGTTGGGAATAGGGGGAAAGAGAGAAAGAGATTCCCAACTCCAGATCTTCGCACTCATGGAAAACAGGCAGTCCTTGGTCAGTCAGCACCTGATGTCACCCTGGGGCATGACAAAAGAGGCAAGACTCCAAGAAAAGTACAGGAACAATTGAATGGAAGGCCAACGGGGAGGGGACAATGATGTTGTGTATTTCACATGATTACAACAGTCCTGAAGGCTCATCTATCCATCAGTCAGTCCTAGGACCAGGGAGAGACACCAACTCAGACAAAGCCTCTCTCCAACAACAGCCAACCAGCTCTTGGTCATGGTGAATTTCATATTCTCTCCCCTTCCCATGGGATGCTTACATACAATAGGCTGCTCTGAGGGGACCAGCCTCCCCTTCCTTTTCCCTTCATTAACAACAGCAGGGGTCAGAAGCTGCAGACAAGGGATCTGCTCCAGACAAAGATGATTTAAATAGCAAATAAATACAGTATGTGGGAGCAATCAAAATCAGCACCACGAAGGCCTCACTCTGGGCCCAGAGCATTTTAAAGCATGAGCAGAATTGTCAACGAAGTATAAAAGAGAAAAGTAAAAATAAAACCTACCACCATCGGGGCACTGCTGGGAAGGAAAATGTTTTATGTTCTCCCTAACTGGAACCGCACCCTGGACCATCAGTGGGGCAGAAGCTGAGCTACAGTGGCCTTCTGCACTATCTGAAGTTCCAACAGAGGAATTAGGTTCATCTGGAGCTTTGGGGCTTCAGCATGGTCAAAGAGCTGCAGCATATGGATCCTCAAAGAAAAGATCATGTTCCCTGCAGAGCTGTTCCTCCTAACAGTCCACCTCCTACCACTTAACTGTATTCTCCCACTTGGTGTTCCAAAATACCTTCTTTCTACTGGTTCAATTTCTGATGCAACAAAGGAAAAGGAAAAGACAGATGGGGAGGGAGTAAGAGAGGAAGGGAGGAGAGGGAAGGAAGAAAACAATGATAAAGGGGGGAAATGGGGGACAAAGAAAGCAACAGAGGGAGGACAAACCCATACAGCAATTGAAGATGGGTTTCTGCCATATGCAGTCTTGCTCTGTTGGGGGCCTTAGTTAATGCATGATTTATTGGTCCAGGGAATTTTAGGAGGTGGTGTCTGTTCTTCTTTAACAATACAAACAAGAGATTGGACTGATCTAGTGACTTGTCTTCTTGTTGCATTTCACCACAAACACTAAATCAGAAGAATAATAGCACATATCTTGGAAGGACTACACTCTGAAAAGGGATCTCTCTCTCTCTCTCTCAATCTCTCTCTCTCTCTCTCTCTCTCTCTCTGTGTGTGTGTGTGTGTGTGTGTGTGTGTGTGTAGGCCAGAGGAATATGTCAGGTGTTCTACTCTAACATTCTCCTGAGACAGGGCCTCTCACTGAACCTGGAGCTAGGCTGACTGATAGCTAGCAAGCACCAGGCAGCCTCTTGTCTCTGCCTCCTCTGCCCCCGTGTTGGAGTTATAGGTATTGTGTGCGTGCCTGGCTTTTTATACAGGTTCTGTCTGGGGATTCAAGTTTATGTCCTCATGCTAGCTCACATGCATTCTGTCCACTGAGCCATATCCCAGCTCTCACAAACGTAGGATCTTAACCCCAGCTGATTAAGAACTTTCCAGCCAATGATGGTAATACATCCGCTACTCTGTCTCAGGATTCAACCAACTCAATCAATTTTTTAAAACTGTTTGTGGTGGTTTGAATATGTTTGGCCCAGGGAGTGGCACTATTAGGCAGTGTAGATCTTGTTGGAGTAGGTGTGGCCTTGTTGGAAAAAGTGTGTCACTGTGGGCATTGGCTTTGAGACCCTTCTCCTAACTCCCAGAAGCCAGTCTTCTGTTTGTCTTCAGAACAAGATATAGAACTTCCCAGCTCTTTCTCCAGCACTATGCCTGCCTGGATGTTGCCATGTTTCCTGCTTTGATGATAATAGACTGAATCTCTGGACCTGTAAGTCAGCCCCAATGAAATGCTGTCCTTTATAAAAGTTGCCTTCATACGGTGTCTCTTCACAGCAATAGAATCCCTCCCAGAACAATGGTCTTTGTAGATTTGCAGGCACAAAGAAAAACACCTTAGTTGTTATTGTTGCTTTAGAGAGAGGGTCTCTGGCTATGTGTATCTTGTTGGTCTCAAACTCATGGAGATCTGCCTGCCTCAGCCTCCTCAGGCAGGGAAGTGCTTTCCTTCCAACATGAGAATCTGAAGTCTATACCCAAACCCACATTGAAAATACAAGTATGGCAGTATTATTGTAATCCCAGTGCTTGGAGATGGGGTGGGGTGGTATTTCCACATAAATAATAAGAAATTTGGGTGATGATATCTCTAAATATGAAATCATTATGTATAATTCTCAGACCTCATATACATAGACGGAAAGTCACTTTCTACAAAACTGTCAATGCGCCCACATTTTGACTCGTCAAGAAGTCAGGTGTTGGAATTTTCCATCTGTAGCATCATGCTGGTGCTGAAGATAATTAAGATGCTGGAATATTGTAGATGCTAGATATTTGGATTAGCGATCTCCCTTTTACAACTTAACAATTGTTTGTTTGAGCTTCTCCCACAAGAAAATAAAGATCGTAAGTTTCAGTCCCCTGCAGCCATGGGGCAATTGAATCAAAGCACTTAGCATGTCAAACAGTAGGGAGTCACACCAATAAGAGTGAGGGCCACTTCTACTATTTCTGGTTTGTAAATTTCTACCACGTTTCATCATAATGTAGAGGTGTGTGTTGGGCTCCTTGTACACTCTACTTGGAGCAGGCTCCAGAGCTTCAGCCAGTCCATTTCCAACTTTCTTTCCCATCCTCTCACTCAGTCCTTTCTTCTTCTCCATCCAGTATCATTGCCCTTGCACAAAGCCTCTGGTTGTCTGTACCTGCCATCTTCACACTCATCCTCATGGGGGAGGGGGCTTTCAAAAGAGGGTTTGGAAACAGAAAGCAAACGATGGCATGAGACCACAAGAGGAAGAGGAAGGGAGAAACACAGGCCCTTCTGGTTCTTCAAGAAAAACAGACTAAGCCACATTAAGCATCACAGGGACTGTTCCTCAGTGACAGCTTGCATAGGGTCCTGATTTGTGACTAAACCATTATCTGCTTAAAGCTTATCCCTTGTTTCTGACTAGATTTAAGGTTACATCCATGGGAAAGAATGATGCTGTAAATCTGACAAAGTAACAACAGTTTTCTAAGCCCCGATGTTGGACCTACTACTGTTATTTTGATAAGTGGACAGAGCACCAAGCATCCCTTTAAATATGTATCTCTCTACCCATAGAGTAGTATGGTTTTCAGACCTCATTAGAGAATGTTCTTTGTGTCATGGATGACAACTGACATGGAAACTCACATGGTCAGCCACAAAAGTACATCTATCTATATTGCATGCCTTCAGCTTAAGGCTTTGGGACCATTAGAAGGGCAGAAAGGTTATAAGAATCAGAGATCAGGGAAATGAGAGTGAAACAGTGCCTTCTGAATAGGACAGGTCCACTGCACTCGTGAGCTCACTGTGGCTGCGGATACCTTCACAGGACTATACAAGATCAAACCAATCAACCTTCCCAGCATGGAGGGCACACAAGACCTGACCCCTAGATGAGATGGCTTTTGGGAGAGGGAGAGTCAGTTTTCTTAAAGAATATGGCCCCTAGTAAGTTATCAACCATGCTTCTGTGGATGGCCCAACACCCATGAGTATACGAGCCATACCAACTGGAGTAGATGAATGCTCTAGTCTACTTTTATTTCTGTGGGGAACACCCTGACCACAAGCGTCTTGGGGATGAAAGGGTTTATCTGACCTTACAAATTAGAGTTCATCATGGAGTAAAGTCAGGGAAGGAACTCAAGGCAGGAAATGATGCAGAGGCTGAGCAGAAATGCTGTTTACTGGCTTGCTTTTCAGGCTAATGTTTGGCTAACCTTTCTATACCTCCCAGGACCACCTGCTCACAAATGGTATTGCTCACAGTGGGCTGTGTCATCTCACATTAATTATTAATCAAGAAAATGTTTCCATGGATGCTCCCAATGGCCAATCTGGAATAAGCACTTTCTGAATTGATGTTCCTTCTTCCCAGTCACCCTGGTCTATGGCAAGCCGACAAAAAACTAACAATTATACTAAGATATAAATTTATTTTTTTAAAGTGCATGAACGAGTGAGGTAACACAATCACAAAAGAACTCAAATGATATGTACTCACTGATAAGTGGATATTAGCCCAGAAACTTAGTATACCTGAGATATAAGAGACAATTTGTAAAACACATGAAACTGAAGAAGAACAAAGACCAAAGTGTGGACACTTTGCCCCTTCTTAGAATTGGAACCAATCACCCATGGAAGGAGTTACAGAGACAAAGTTTGGAGCTGAGACAAAAGGATGGACCATCTAGAGACTGCCCTATCCAGGGATCCATCCCATAATTAGCCTCCAAACGATGACACCATTGCATACACTAGCAAGTGTTTGCTGAAAGGATCCTGATATAGCTGTCTCTTGTGAGACTAGGCAGGGGCCTAGCAAACACAGAAGTGGATGCTCACAGTCAGCTATTGGATGGATCACAGGGCCCCCAAAGGAGGAGCTAGAGAAAGTTTCCAAGGAGCTAAAGAGATCTGCAACCCTGTAGGTGCAACAACATTATGAACTAACCAGTACCCCGAAGCTCTTGACTCTAGCTGCATATGTATCAAAAGATGGCCTAGTCGGCCATCTCTGGAAAGAGAGGCCCATTGGACAGGCAAACTTTATATGCCCCAGTACAGGGGAACGCCAGGGCCAAAAAGTGGGAATGGGTGGGTAGGGAAGTGGGGGGAGGGTATGGGGGACTTTTGGGATAGCATTGGAAATGTAATTGAGGAAAATACGTAATAAAAAAAAGTGCATGAACTTTAGAAAGGGTAGGGTGTGAGGAGTATGATCAAAGGGTATTGTATAAATTTATGACATTCTCAAACAATTAATTAAAACATAATATTTTTAAAAGTTTGGACTGTCGAGATGGTTCAGTGTTTAAGAGCATTTACTGTTCTTCCAGAAGACTCAGGTGTGATTGCCAGCATCCACATGGTAGGTCTTTAACTCAAGTTCCTGCCTCCTCTGGCCCCCATGAGAACCAAGCACACATAGGGTACATAGACTTGCATTCAGGCAAAATATCCGTGTACATAAAATAAAATTTAAAAACTTAACCGTGGGCAAAGTTTCAATAGCACAGACCAATATAGAAATGACTTCTTGGGGTTTCTAAGTCCTCTCTGGAGACATAGATTTCTCTTCGGGAAGGCAAGTTGACAAATCAATACTTTTCACCTAAATCTAACTATAGTGATGACTGACTCACAGCTTCAGGAATATTTGCTAAACAGTCTGATGTGAAGTTCTACCACTTCATACATATTATTCTTTCAAATGCTAACTCATGTCTCTGGGTTATAATTAGGATAAGTATCTTCTTTTCATGTTCTTATTTGGGATGTTGGTGATTATTAACTAGATTCAACAATACCCATTCTGCCCTGAAGTCCTAAAGAGCCTATTATAATCTGCCAATTAACAGAAATCTAATACACATACAGATTTATAGTAGTCTTTGTACACACAGAAGGCACCAGGTAAAAATATTCCCACCAAGTTGGAAATAAAAATGGATATCAAACCAAAAACAATGGTTCTCAACCCTTCTAATACTGTGACCCTTTAATATAGTTCTGCATGTTGTAGTGACCTCCCCTAATCATACAATTATTTTATTGCTACCTCATAAGTATAATTTTGCTACTGTTATGAATCATAATGTAAATATTTTTGGACATAGAACTTTGCCAAAGGGGTCACAACCTACAGTTTGAGAACCACTGAAATATAACATTAAACACATAAAATCCAAACAGACCTCTGATGCTGCCAAGATTCTCAGGACAGAGACTAGGATTGCCAAAGAAAACCAATCTCCAAAGGTAGCAATTTGTAAAAGAAGAATGTCAGTTAACTTCAGAAAGTTCTGTTCAAGCTATGTATGTCACCACAAAATGTTAACTCTGGATAAAAACCACTGAAGTTACAACACTAAGCTCAGATGCTGGGTGTAGATACCCAGAGAACAGACTACATCATAAGGGTTTGAAGCAGAGTAGGGCCATGTGTAGAATGACAACCATCTAAGCTTATGTAGAACGAAGGCTGGAGAGATGGCTAAGAGATTGCAAGCCTTTACTGCTCTTCCAGAGGACTCAAGTTCAGTCCCCAGAACCTATGTGAAGAAGAGACTCACAAAGACATGTGATTTCAGGAGATCTGACATCATCTTCTTCCCTCTGCAGGCACCCATTAATGCATAGCATGCATACATAGACATATACATAATTTTTTTTTAAAAATCTTTTAAAAAATTACCTGACAGCAAGAGGACTAGCTCTCATAGTATCAGAAGGTACTATGCAAACTTCCCAGGGATAAAAGCAAGCCACAGTCCTATCCCGATCACACCCCCAAAACCATAGCAATGACCAGCATGGTATGATATCCTCTGAGGGCACAACAGCAGCTGTCTAATTGGACTTAGAGTCTATTACATGGGAGGGAAATCATACCTGGTACTGTAAACTTTAACATCCAAACTATCCATGGCTGGTAATGTCACAGACCCTAGAGGAGAGCCTACTACTATTTCCTAAATCAGTATAATTTCTCATTGCATTCTAAATAAATACTTATTCTTATACCTTTGGATACATATAGCTTTTACTCCTCGTCAAAGCTGCTGCTTCTCCTCTGTGCAAATGGTGACTGCTAGATAGATTTGCAACTGGTCAAAATGCAAAGAATGTATTACTGTGATGTCCAACAACTCCAACTGATATGCATACAATGTTATTCCTCCAAGGCTCAGGGAACATTGTAAAAGAGGGTGAGGAAAGATTATTAAGAGCTAGAGGACCAGTAGATTTGCTGCTCTAAAAGCTTAACAACATGGTCACCTAAATAAGGCAAGCACAATGATACCAGTTGACATGGAAACATTGATAGGGAAAATCTCACAAGTCACTACCCCTAGATGAAAAGATACAGGTATTCAATGGCTGCCCAGAGGGGGAGAATCCATCTTCTTTAGGAATGATCTCCCTAATAGATTATCCAATCGTAAGTAGTCAGCTCTAAATATGAGCAACACTAAATGGGCTTATCATGTTTATATACATATATATATATATATGTGTGTGTGTGTGTGTGTGTGTGTGTACACACACAATAATATATACAAAATATATATATATACACACACACACAATAATAAATCACAAATTTGAGAAAAAGAAGGGAGGTGGAAGGTGTCAGAGTAGAAAGAAGGAGGGATTGAAATGATGTAAACATAGTCCTCATGCATGAAATTCCCAAAGAAATAAAAGGGTGAGCAGAACTGTTTTACAATATGAGGAACATCACTGACTTCAGAACGCTTTGCATTCCTGTTCATTGCCTATGATGTTTACCCTGAATAACTGGACACATCCACTATAATGTATGTGTATAATGGATTTGAGTGTCACTCAACAAGGAAACCTGGCTGCAGGGTGAAATGGCAAAGCCACCCAAAGGCAAGAGAGATTTAGCACAGGACTTAGCACTTAGAGGCCTGGGAAACTTCCCCATGTGTGAGGAAGGAGGGTCACCAGGGTTGGCCCACAAGCATGACTTTTTGGTGGTCAGCATTCACATGCATACCTGTTGCAACACAGTGATAGGACTTGGTTGTAAACAGCCACCCATTTATACCTTCTGTAAGATATCCTCACCATACAAAAGGTTTAACTTGGGGTCAGAAGGGTTCCTCCAAGACTCACTCTCAGGGCTATTGCCAACTCTCAGGTTGTCGGCACTGGGCATCTGTGCCAGCATTTATTAAACATTTTGAACATTTATACAACCATGAGATGACTACAAATAACTCCCTTTGTTTCTTATTGTATACAAACGTAAAAAGAATAAACCCATCCTCTGATATCCATAGGGATAGATGTTGCTTTGTGAAATCCCAGATAAATGAGATAAAGTTCCATTTCTAGAATGACATAGGAAGGTACAATGATTAATACTGATCATCAGAACCACCTTAGAGACAAATCTCAGGGTGTGCCTGCGAGGGAGATTCTACATTGGATTAACTAATTCTGTCAGTAGCACCAGACCTTAGGCTGGGCCCTGGGCTGGATTAGGAGAAAGCACGCTGAAAGCAGCATTGGCCTCTCTGTTCTTGACTTTGGGTCCAATGCCATCAGCTATCTCAAGCTCCAGTTGTCATAATGTCCCAGCCTCAGTGGATTGCCCCTTCAGACTGTGAGCCAAAGTGGCTTTTTCCTTCCTTATACTTTGTCATATATTTTCTGCCACCAACAAGAGAAATAACCACTAGAGAATGTAATCAGAAGTTCTCTTCCAAGGTTTCTGTTGCCTAACACTCTATAGCAAAAGCATTACTACAACCTGAAGGGCCTATGAATGTGAGCCGATGAAAAGGAAGAATATCATGCACTTTACAATCCAATATTAGCCCTTTCTTTCCTCCTAGGACCTCTCACACAAGTCCTTCCCCCATTCCACCTTCCCCTTCTCCTTTGAGAAGGGGAAGTGCCCCTCTGAGTGTTACTCTACCACTAAACACCTCCCCCCCTTACATCAAGTCGCTATAGGACTAGGCACATCCTCTCCCACTCCACTGACAGGCAGGCCACAGGCTCAGGGACAACCCCTGCCCCAGGTGTTGGGGAACTTGCATGAAGACCAAGCTGTTCTTTTGCTAGAGAAGTGCAGGGGCCTAGGTCCAGCCTCTGTGCTCACTCTTTGGTTGGTGATTCAGTCTCTGGGAGTCCCCCCAAGGGTCCAGGTTAGTTGACTCTGTTGGTTCCTGTCCTCTTCGGGTCCCTCAATTCCTTCCCAAATCTTCTGTAAGACCCCCCCTCCCACACACACACTCTATCTAATGTTTGGGTGTGAGTCTCTGCATCTCTTTCCATTGGCTGCTGAATCAGGCCTCTCAGAGGGCGATTATTCTAGGTTCCTACCTGCAAGCATAACAGAATAGGGAAATACTCCTATACTGCTGGTAGAAGTGAAAACTTGTACAAACACTCTGGAAATTAATTTGGCAGTTTTTCAGAAGATTGAGAATAGCTCTACCTCAAGACCCAGCTATATCACTCCTGGGTATATACTCAAAAGATGTTCCACCATCCCACCAGGGCACTTGCTCAACTATGTTCATAGATAGCAGCTTCGTTTGCAATAACTAGAAACTGGAAACAACCTAAATGTCCCTCAACTGAAGAATGGAAAAAGAAAATATGGTTCATTTACACAGTGGAATACTACTCAGCCATTAAAAACAAGGGCATCATGAATTTTGCAAGCAAATAGAAGGAACTAGAAAATATGCTGAGTGGGGTAACCCAGACCCAAAAAGACATGCATGGTATGTCCTCACCTATAAGTGGATATTAGCCATAAAGTGCAGGATAACCATGCCATAATTAACAGACCCAAAGAAGCCAAGTAACAAGGAGGGCTCAAGGAAGGATGGTTGGATCTTTCTTACAAGGGGAAACAAAATAGATACTGGCAGTTGATTGAAGGAGAGAACTGGGTGGAAGAGGGGATGGTGAGGGGAACAGGGCAGAGGCAGAAGATCATGTGTTAGGAGAGCAAGGGAAAGAGAAGGGTGATTGGCCTGTGGGGGTTGGGGCATCTCTAGGACACGACAGAGACCTGGGATGTGGGGGAGGCCCCATAGGGTATATGGGGGCAACTCTAGCTGAGACTCCTAGCAGTGGGGGATATGGATCCTGAAGTGGCCACTTCCTATAGCAGGGCAGGACTTCCAGTGGAGGGATAAGGACACCAACCCACCTTCAAAACCTTCGACCCAAAATGTGTCCTGTCTACAAGATGTGCAGAGACAATGATAGAACAGAGACTGAGGAAATGGCCAGCCAATGACTGATCCAAATTGAGACTTATCCACTGACAAGAACCAGTCCCTGACACGACTAATGATACTCTGTTATGTTTGCAGACAGGAACCTAGCATAACTGTCCTCTGAGAGGAAGAATACATCTTAATCCCAAACATGTTCCCAGTACCTGGTTGCCGTGGGGAAACTCACAAAACAGCTAAGGCCTTTTGCCACCTGTGAATTTTAAGAACTGAGTGGCCAATGTTCAATTGTTGTTTTTCTTAAGTAGTCCTGTCCTTTGTAGTACACCACACACACACACACACACACACACACACACACACACACACACACACACACGGAGAGAGAGAAAGAGAGATATGAGAAAGGGGGGCAGGGGATTGATCAATAGTTCCTTGGCTAATCACAGGATTCTCTAAGAAGGACAGATCTAGAAATGTTTAGAGGACGTTTTGGTATTTCTCCATGTCGCCTATGTGAGTCCCAAGTCATATCCCACAGGAAACCTACACAGCTAAAGAGAGAAGGTGCTGTCTTCCAGAGAAAAGTCAGGCCACTTAGAACTTTTGGGTCTAAACTGGTTGTCAAAGGGGACTCTTGTAGGATGAAAAGGCTCCTCTTTACCTAGATGGTGGAAAGAATAAAAAAAGAGGAATACTTGTTCCTATTGACTCAGAACCCAGCCCCGATTTAATATTACCTTTTGTTGCCTTCCCAAGAACTTCCTCAAGTAGGAACTATTTTTCCATTTCATAGATGGAAAAAGAAAACAAGTTTAAAAAAAAGCAAAAGTATGCTTTTGAATAAATAATCAGGCAAACAAACAAAGAAGCAAGCAGCAGCAGCAGCAGCAACAGCATCTGAACCTAGCCCTCAGATCTCTCTAACCTCAGTCAGGATGTTTTATGGATTGATGGAAAGGACTGGAAGATACAGAAAAAGGAAGAGGAAGGACAAAGCAAAAGAAACGAGGACTGGTGTTTTTGAGCCGCATTCTATCTATTCAGACCTGGGAGTAACATCATAGTGTTCAAGAAGTGAGACCAGGCTTTCCCTAACTACTCCCAAGGCAAGGTGCACTTCCCTTACCATACTCTCCAGGTCCCCTCCTAGTGGACCCGAACCTTCCCAGAATTCCACAAAGACCTAAAGTCTGTACCATCTGAGGTAGGCCTGACTTCAATTGTCACCCACCTTAGGTCCTTCTCTGCCCAAGCTGTCCTTCTGTGGCCCTCTCAGCCTGTCCTGAATGCAGTAGGATGCTCCAAGCAGCTAAGTCCTCCCCATGACTCCTGTTGGGACCAATTTTCTCACGGTGTTGTTTATATCTAAGTAATCCCACGTGGATTCTCTTTGTGAAGAGTGTGTATCTTTAAGTATAGTGTATATTATCAAGCTATACATTCCATTGGCATCAGCAGAACCACCAATTTAGTGTCCGTTCTGTATATACTACTCCAGCTATTATACTAAGTCCCTTGGGGCTGATTAAACAATCCTCATTCCAATCCTATGAGACAGGGGCTACCCATATTGCTTCTTATGGAAAAATAAGATTGAATAGATTATGTAACATGTCTAGCTTTACACACACCTCTTTCTCCTTTGACAGTCTTCAAAGTACACACATACATGTAAGACAAAGCAGCAAGTTGTCAATATTTAATGAACCTTTTCTTTACTTCCCTTCCTCCCTCCCTCTTGTGAGTTTCAAGTATCTTCTAAATGCTTCATAAGTAAAAGAACAAGTCCCATTTGCTGCCCGTGGAGGAATCATAATCAAGTGGAAGATGCCCACACATCAGACAGACAGTAAGTAGAAAATGAAGTGTTCAATACACAGCTACAGGATCATGCATGCAGAAGACGGGAGACCCAGGGGTTCTCCAGCAGCATCCTTCTCAATGCTCCCAGCACTGAAGCCTCTCACAAACAAGCCTTTACAACACTCAAAGCAAAGGTGACTTATCCCTCCTCACAATCCTGTACCCTTAGCAACGGAGTGCACTGAGTCTGCATCGGTACCAGAGAGATTCTGAGTGTGTCCAACAGATTATGCTTGGCAGCAATGTGAGGACCTAGGCTCTTACTGTCCTGAGCAGTTATCGGTGGAATTCTGCAGAGAAATACACTCTCCTTCCTTATTTTCACAGATGATTGTTCATGACACTTACAAGCAGCATCAAATGAGTACACAGGTTTTATTTCCCTACAGACTTTAAATAACGATGTCCTGCCACGGGCTGAGAATCGGGTTGGCACTGCTAAGGACATGTCAGCTTGAAGCTACAATACCTTTGAGGTATCAAACATATTTGGGAAATAAAAATTTTAAAAGGGAAAAAAAAAAGCTATTTTCCCTGTGGAAATTTCGACTACTAGAACATACACTTTCCCCCAAGCCTGAGTGTATCAGTTACCTATTACAACGAGAATACTGGATGTAAGAGCTGTGAGTCATTGCTCTGAGTCTGTCTACAGGGCTTTCTTTAGCAGCTAGGTTGGCAGACCTGAAACACTGGGATCTATCCTGATCCCTTCATGTCTGGGACCAGACAGCTAACAGCCAGATACTTTTTTTTTTCTCATGGCAATGGCAAAGTGGAAGATGACAGCAGATCACGTCTACATTCCTAGTCTTTGTTTGCCTTAGGTTGACTGACATCTTACTGGCCCAGCAGGCCCATGGCCTGCTACCATGCTCCCTGACATGATAGCCATAGACTCACCCTCTGAGACCATAAGCAAGCCAGCAATTAAAGGTACTCTTTTATAAGTTGCGTTGGCCATGATGTCTTTTCACAGCAATAGAAAAGTAAGTAAAACATTAGTTGGAATCAGGAGTTGGTGGCCTATGGGGGCCATTCTAATTCAAACCATCACAAGCTCCAGGGAGTAATGTAGAAAGAAAAATAGCCCGGCATTTTGTGCCAGACAACCTTCTTTGCTTTTCCACAAAATGAAACAACTATCAATTATAGTCAAAATAATAAACTTAATGCACATTGATCTAAAAACATACCCTGAAAAGTTGAAGCACTTTTGTTGTTGCTATTCTTTTCCATACAACACTTATCTATGCAGAAAAGCAAGCTGTTGACAAAATTGCTTGGTGATATCCACTGGACTGCATATTATGGATCAAGCCATTTCCCAAGCCATTTGTTGGTTTGGGGATCTGCTGGCATAACCTTCTGTTTGGTGAAGTTCTCATTAGCAAATTATATCCCTGTCTAAATGATGGCTGACAAACATATTCTGCTCTTTCAAAGACATTTCATCCCAAGTCACCAGGCCCCAGCCTCAGGCATTTTGTTGTACTGAGAACAAATCCAGATGCCATTGTGCATCTTGGCCAGTGAGCAGGTGTCAGCTCCTTCCACATGACCTAGAGGCAGAGACCCAACTTTGGCCTCAGCTAGCAATGTCACCTCCGACGCTTACTGTTTCTCTGAAGTCCCACCTGGCACTCTAGACTAGCCAATGCTATGCCTTATCTGTGGCCATATGGCTGTCACCTCACCTCTCAGACCTTTGTCACCACCTCACTGTCTCAGTATTGTGGGTCAGCACCTTAAATACAACACAGCTGTGCTGGGGTCTCATGACTAAACTCCAACCCTGGGAAATACTTATTTTTATACTTTCCAGGGATTCCTGAGCTATTTAAATTAATTAATTCACGAGAAGCTGTCTTTCAAAACAAACAGCAAATATTTCTTAAAATAGGTTTTGGGGACACCTTTTAAAGCTACTGAATTGTACTTGGTAAAGCAAAGAAAGCAGAAACATCATTCATTCTCTCTTGCTTTCTGTTCACCAATTTTAAACAAACAAACAAACAAACAAACAACCCAAAAACCTGCAAAGCATACTTGAAAAAGGAAAAATAAATTTTAAAAAGGGCGACTGTCAATCATATAACTATGATTAGGCAGAACCCAAGTAGTTATCAGGAGAGGGTCCAAAGCCGTGTTCCATGGTTAACACAGGTCTTAGAAACGTTTACGAAGGGCAGCAACTCCAGCACAAAGGGCTGTGCCGTAGAGGACGTGGCAGTACCAAGGCTTCCATCCTGTTGAGCATGTTTCAACAGAACAAATAGTGTAGCAGTCAGATCCTACCAGAGCCAACGCCTTGGAAGCTCATGTAACAGAGAGACCCTAAAGTACTCTGTTAGTCAGGGTTCTCTTTGAAAGACAAACAGGAGATAAACACACAAGACAGATGTAAATCAGCAGGCAGAGGAAGGAAGGCACAGGGACTAAGGATAAGAGATCAGCTCCCACAACCACAGAGGCTGAGAAAGCCAAACCTTACAGTGTGTGCTAGTGTGCAAAAGACCCCAGTAGATGCACTGTCCCCATTGAAAGGCTACCAGGCCAAAAGAGCCAGTGCTGAGCATGAGGTGGGGAGGCTGGTTAACTCCCTCACACTGTAGGGAGGGTCAGTCCAGCTTGCCGGGTAAAACTCACCTCTATTTTGAAGAACAATCTGCTTTACTGAAGCCCAAATGACTTAAATGTTCATCTCATCCAAGAATACCATCACAGAAAAACCTAGAATACTGTAAGATCGACTAACTATCTGAGGGTGCACCTTGTGGCACAGCCAAGTTGACACACAAAACAATCCATCATGAACGGCTCAGTGGATTTAAAAATTCTGGAGACCTTTACTCAGGCAGATTTTTCTAGATAGGATGTGACAATTTCACTAAGAGCAGGTATGTGCTAGGAGGAAGAGAGGGAAGCCAAGGGGAGAAACCATTAACAGACAATGAGTCATCAGATCAGCAGCCCCTGGTACTCCTTCATCTGTATCTGCATCCCTAGATGAGGCTAACCAGCAGCGAGGAGGGTTACGTGGGAAAGCAATCAGAGAGCAGGACTTCTAGCTTGTGCAAGTACATGCACACCTATTAAAATCGAGCTCACAACTAGGGTGGATGTTTTCCTCGGACATGTTTCTCTCGTTTATAATTCATGGGGGGTGGGGGGTGGGGGGGTGGTTCTTCTGTGAATCCTCTGAAGGCTGCAGAGCCTCAGGCTGTAGCAGCAGGCTCTCAGTCCCAGCCCTACCTCCATTTTCTCCTTAAGTGATCTCATTCACAGATTTAAATACCATCAATATGCCTGTGCTTCCCAAATTTATGTTTCCCAGCCCAGATCTTCCCTAGCAAACAGCGATTTCATATGGTACAGCTTAATATAGCAACCAGCAGAAAAAAAAATTCTCACTCCTACCATCAGCTAGCTAGCTAGCGCTCTCTCTCTCTCTCTCTCTCTCTCTCTCTCTCTCTCTCTCTCGCCTTCTGGTCACATGGTTTGTAAACCCCAGAAAACCCATTAACTCTGCACCCACTGCCATTTATAACCTCTGTGAACTAGCTGCAAGGTGACTGTTCTACTTTTTTTTTTTTTTTTTCTGTTGCTGTGACAAAAAAACATTCTGATGAAAAGCAACTTAGGGCAAGGAAAGATGCATCTGACTCACGCTTACAGGTCCCAGCCCATCATTAAGAGAAGCCAGCACAGAAACTCAAGCAGCAGCTTGAGACAGACACCACAGAGGGACAGACACTCCTTGCTGATTGGCTCCTTTGTACTTAGCTCTCTTTCCTGTACAGCCTGAACCACCTGTCTAGGGATGGTTCCGCCCACAGTGGTCTGGCCCTTCCTACGCCAGTCAATCAAGACAATCTTTACAGACAGTCTATGGGTCAGCCTGATCTAGGCAGTCCCTCCACTGCAGCTTTCCTCTCAGGTGACTTCAGAGGCTAACCAGGAGAGGGACCAAGCTGTGCCTGTATTTACTTCAGAGGCATTTAGACTGTGGCTTTTCACTCCAGCATCTGTCCAACTTCTATCAAGTAGCTCCTGGGACCTGGTACTGGGTTTAGAGACCTGTGATCCAACACTGGCTAGAAATGCTCAGAACAAATCTGTTGGCTGACTGATGCCTCAGAGAATAAGACTCCCGTTTGGTAAAAATGCCCACCAAGGTTGGCATACCTGGCGGTTGCCAGGTAACTGTGGGGTGGAGTTTAGACAGAATGCTAACAAAGGCTGCTGTGTAAGCGTGAAGACAAGAGTTTGATCCCCCAAGCCCATGAAATAAAATACAAAAGCTGAGCATGTAACATGTACTTGTGACTCCAGAGACAAAGACAGGCAGATCCTTGGGGCTCACTGCCAGGCAGCCTGGCCTTATTGGTAAGCCCCAGGTTCCCAAGAGACACACTCCAAAAAAACCAAGGTGGACCACTCCTGAGTTTGTGTTTTGTATTCTGGGAATGAGCAGAAGCGCATGGGAGCTGGCCAGGCTTGCAGAACCAGGACCGTAGCTCCTATTGCAACATTCCTAGGGAGCAGAAGCAGGTTACTGCTAAAATTGGATCAGGCTCAGCACAGTCCTGATGGATAAGCTGACCCAGCTTCAACCTTCTGAGGAGGCATAGGCTCAGCTGGGGGTGGGGGGCGGGACACTAGAAAAGAGTAACAAAGCTCTTTGTCAACAACAGCACCTCCACCCCCCAGACATACCCATTTTCCTAGGAAATCTGTCCTCCAAGCTTCTGTCTCCAATGGAGAGGAAATAGGGGTTTCAAGAGCAATTTACCTGATACTCCCTGTTTTAAAACACATGACCAACTTAAAGCCCAGAGAACCACATAGCAAACCTGTCAGTTTCAGGGTTTCCATCTCCCCATGTGTGAACTGGCAATAGTAAGCAAATCCACTTAATGGGGGATCTGGGCTTATTTAAAGAGTGCATGAAACGGCCTTGGGAGAATGCCTGGCAGGAGAGAGTGAAACACACGTTTGGGATTCATACCCTCCTTCCAGGCTTGCCTCCTCAAGAGGGGACCGAGAAAATCTGACAGACCATGCGACAGTGTCCTTCCTATTCTGCATATGGAACAAAGCAAATAGGGGTTGCTTCTCTAAAATTAACCCCTTTCTATCTTTGAGCTAGAGAAACTAGACCTAACAGTTGTAGCAGGGGACAAGAAGGGAAGGAGGGCGCGGGGGACTCTTCACTTCAAGAACAAATGGCCTTCTTTAAACAAAAGGTGGGCTGAGGGGGGCAGCAAGGGATTTGCCTCTCTTATGAAGCCAGGCTAATTACTTTTCTGTAGGTTTTTCAATTAAATAAGCTCAGGGCCAAGGACACCTCGCCATATGTAGGAGACTGCCCTCTGCTGTGGGTTTTCATTACTGCAGGAAGTTTGGGTGTTTGGATTTTTCAGGTCCAGGAATTAATTCTAGGACTGTTGCCAGGAGAGGATGCTGGCCTATTCAACTCTGCCCTCTGCCCTCCAAAGAGAAAAAAGAACCCCCCAGTGTTTGCAATCAAAGGAAGAAATGTTTGGGGAGCATCCCAGACCAGAGGATGTTGTTAAGAACAAAACTACTCACACCCCTAATGACTCAGCCTTAAGGCCAGGGAAAGGCTCTCATGAACAAAGGCAGGGCAACTGTGGAACCATCCCTAAGGCTCATGCACACAGCAAGCTGTTACTCAATACCAGGTGGTGACCTGGAGGAATCGGCAAAAGGAAGCTCAAGTGATCAGAGTAGACTCACGATACACATCCCCTGTCCCTGGAGGGAAGTCTGGGGAAGGCCTGACAGGCAGGGAGAAAATTCATGACTCTGGCTTGTTGTGTATGGAAGATGGGGCACACACAGCACAGCATTGTGTGGCGATCAGAGGACAGGTCTGTAGAGTAAGTTCTTGCCTGTGCCTACATGGATTCCAGTGGCCCAACTCAGGTTTCCAAGCTTGTATAGCAAGCACCTTTCCTGCTCAGCCATCTTCCCTTGCCACGCTGTTTATTTCTTCTAACTGATTTTCTGTAATATTGTCATTTTCACTGGCGATTATTACAGATGTTCTACGGATATTCCCACATTTGTGAATAGCACGGATAGCCTACAGTTGCACTGAAACTTGGAGCTGCCAACATATCAGTTCCAACTTCTGCTGGGAGGAGCCTAAGCTGGTGAAATAAACCTTACCTCTACAGCTTAATAACTTTCTTTTACTTGGGGATGAGGGTTTCAGGACAGGGTTTCTCTGTGTAGTCCTGTCTATCCTGGGACTCTCTCTTTCTCTGTAGACCAGGCTGGCTTTGAACTCAAGAGATCTGCCTGCCTCTGCCTCCCATGTGTGGCACCATGCCTGGCTAACAAATTAATAATTTTAAAACTTGTGCAAGGCACAACTTTATGAGCCTGTTTTCTCATCTATAAAATGGGATTCCCACTTACCTTAGGGGGTTGTAGAGACTGGAACTCATATCGATATCAGTTAGCTCTGGAAGATAGTCATATTAGCCTGTGCTGACCTGTGGCTTGGAGTCCAGTCTAAAAGGATTTTACATGAAGGTAGGAAGCTGAATATTCTACGAGCTTTGCTTGAGGAATGGGGATGCCTCGTGAGGCAGAGACAGGGGCTCAAGTTTCACCTGGCTCTGTTATATCACGGCTCTGTTAGGCAAGCCCTTTCACCTCCCGGGCCTTCATCCTCCATGAAATAGTAATTATAAAACAACACCCACAAACAACAACAACAAAACACTCTTAGAGAATAGTAGTAGGCAAAACATTTTTCTAAGACACGCAAATAGAACACATAACCACAGTGATAAATATATTCAAGGGGCACTCCTGTCTAATGGTGTGTAACAAAGAGAAGGTGAACTAACAGTACTTAATTATGGATCCTCAGTCATAAACACTGATATTCTATAGGTTAGAAAAATATATGAGTTCCAATGGGATCCATTTATTGAGAACTAACAATCAAAATGAGATTTCAATTTAAAGGGGTTTTTTAAGAGAACGGGAAGCTTACTATCCTATTATCCCTACTATTATGATTGATGCTGCTCTTAGTCTAGAGAGGCCATGTTCATGAAGTCATAGCCTAAGATCTGAGAGAGTGAATGCAAGATTCAAAAGTATCCTCAAATTATGTTAGGACAGGACGGGTAAACAGAGGCAGAAGAAATCTAGCTTCCAGAGAGAGAACACAGCTCAAAAAGAAAAAAAAAAAGTTAAAAAAAACCCCAAAACAACAAAAAACCCTACTCTCTAAAAATGAAGAGCACAGTCTAACTGAAGTTATTAAATGGCTTATAATCAAGCCTGACTTCATTCCTGTACCGAAATGTATTAAACATACGGGTCAGCTTTCAAAAGAATGGCCCCGTTTGCTTTATTATTCTTGCATAGCTCTGGGCTGTTACTGCAGGCTCTCCAACTGGGCATCAGCAGAGGTGGGATTCCAATAATCTCTACAGCACAGTCCTGGAATCTGTATGCAGGAACAGCTCCAGGATGTCACAATTAGTTCCATGTGTGAGAAAATGTGAGATATAATACATTTATGCATTGCCCTGAAAGATGTCTTGTTTTCTTTCCTATTGTTATGTAGTTTTAAAGAGAACCTTTATATCCCTGCTGTGGGACTCAGATTCCCAAGGATAAATGAAAGGGTTAGAAACAAAATATGTAGATAAAAATGTGTCTATCAGGACTCTGGTCATGAATAGCCCTAAATCAGAGGATACATCTGAATATGGATATAGGAAACTTTTGAAAGGAAATCAGTTAACATTCATTTAACACATACCATCTTTTCTTACTTAACTGTTATTTGGTCAGGCTAAGGGAAATAGCAGAAAGGAAACAATCAACTGTTAGAAAAACATCTTCTATTACAGGAAAGTTGGGTAAGGCCTCTTTGTTGACATGGACTCAAGCTCAAGAAATTAAGTACCAGTCATAGCATCTAATAACAGCTTTTAGCCAGTGTTAGGATGTATGCTTAAGCCTCCATATGCAGTTAGCTTTCCGTGTCTGAGAGTTCTATGCTTGAGATACGTAGTTCACAAGGTTACTATAGAGACTAAATAATGATGACTACCACAGTCTATGGTTGATATTCACAGGCTGCTGTTTCAAAGACCATGTGGATTGAAAATTCTGAGGAGATGGCAGTCCTTTCTGTAAATTAGCATAGCATTTGCATTTAACCTGTACAGGTGCTCCCGGATACTTTCAAGCATGTCCCACTACAGCTTCAGCGCTAGATGTGCTGCAGGCTAGCTAACCATATGGCCCAACGCAATATTGTAAAATTAACATTATGGTTAATTTTTTAATGATTTTTATGATTTTATTTTGCATCTTAATTATGCAGTTCTCCTGCACGAACTTTGAAGACTGTCATGCCACAATGTCAAAAGACTAGGCACACGTACACCTTCCTCGCCTGTAAATCACTTTTACCAACTGGATCCAAGAGGTATGCCACATGCTATCCTTAGTCTAAGATACTTTATGGCAAAGAAAGGACCCTTGTTTATGTTAAAGTAACATTTTGAGTAAAAATCTTGTTTTTCAAGCATTGACCAACAGGGTATGTGAGGGCAGAAAGTCTTCCATGGAGGAATTTCTCAAACTACCAAGGGCAGATACACGCTGAAAAAATTAATGAGCACAATTACACTGTAAAGGTGCAGAGGTGGCTGTTATTTAAATGTTAATGACTTAAGAGAGGGACATTTTTCTCAAGGCCAAACTTAAAGAAATTCCAAGTCTATGGTGCCAGCAAGGAGGCTGTGTGCAGCCAAGTGTGGAGGTGGGAGCTGAAGTGGGCTTCAGAGTGGCTATTGCCTGTTAGCCAGGCAAGCTGCCCTGTGTCACACTCTTGTGGACAGCTTTTGGAGGAAGAATTACTTTCCAGCTAACTGTCTTCACTGAGAGCAGAAACTAAAACAATTCCTCTGACCACGAGCCACAGGCCTCCTGGAGACAAGCTGAGGGAGACCTCTTATCACAGCCACATCAAGAATGGTTCTCCCAGTCAGACCCCACTGCCTTCCCCCAAATCAACTTCACAAACGTTTAACGGGATCCAGCAGCTGACATTTATCATGTTATGTTGCTTTACCACAGGTCATCTTACTTAATTTTTTATCAGCACACTCCCATCAAACACACAGATGTCAATCAAATTGAAAACAACAAAACAAAACACAACACTAGGAAGGAGAGGCCCAATTTTCAGTACAAATCTCTAACTACCAGCATGATGGTCTTGACTGATTGCCAGGTCCCAGAGGACCTTGTTTGCAAATATAAACCCAAACAAACAATGACAGAAGATTAAGTCCAGCTCAACAATAGTTGCTCATTATTTTTATAAGGGAGTTCCGGAGGCAACAGGGTACCACCATGTTGGCAAGAGGCTGCTGAGTAGAGAAAATCTTCCTCATTCTCTAGCACACAGAGATGAGGGAGAAGGAACCTGGCTATCTGGTAACCCAGAGGAGAGCTGAATACAAAACCTGCCCTCAGCTGGTTGCACTCAGGCAGTGCATACCCAATGCATTTTCCAAACATTTTGGAAATGAGAATGCTTCAACTTCTTTTGAGATTCCTCTCTCAAGCTCTTCTCCCAAGTCTCCCCAAAGGCAAGCACTACTCCTGTCTATTAACTTCTCCAGAAGCTTCTGATTCGATTCGGTCATGGCTGGGTTTCATTAGAATACAGTCATCACAGGAAACCCTGGCCTGCTCAATTTTGTCTTGTACCCAGCCTCAGTAGAAGCACTGGACTAGAAACTGCTCTTGAAGCCCTGATTGTGATGACATAAAATTTCCTAGTGGGGAATTATACATTCCTGGTAGTATTTTGAGCATCTCTTTAATTATACCTGATCCCAACCTGTGAACCATGGTCCACACACATCTTAGACACCTACGACTTTAGCCCAGAACGCATCTGTGGATGACAGTATCATGGCACACTGTCAAAAGGTTAGGCATGGCTATAAATCACCAAGAGACGTCTCATTGCCAAGAGCATTCGAGAATGAAGTAGATGAGAAACTAATGAAAAGCTACTTTTAATGTCCCTTTAAAAAAATCAATCTTCACATACTTCAAAATGTATGCTGTTCTTGAGTTGTCACACACCTTGATAAGTGACAAAGGTTTGGGAACCTGAGCTTGTATCCTCTCCATGACTCTCCACTTGAGTTTCTCTAACTGTGAACAAAGGAAGGTATGTGAGCAGTACTTTTTCTTCTCCCCAAATCATGACGGGCTGAAGGCTGAAGTCAAAGGCAGATGCTCATCTCCATGCACTATGATGAAAAGAGCTGAACAGGAACCCTTGTTTCTCATTAACTGACTGAGAGCTAACAGGGCACTGTGGAGTACAGGGGTGGGAGTTAGTCTGAAGGTTTCCCATGGTTACAGCTACCATGGAAATCATTTTCTTCTCTGGGGCTTTCAAAGATCTGGAGCCTGGCTTCAATCACAGTTTAAAGGAGAACAAAGGTAGAACATGGACAGGAATTGCTTTTTTGTTGTTTTTTTTTTTTTTATTTGAAGATTTAAAAGATTCCCAACTGGGGTGTTTGGAGGATGGGCACGGGCACCAAAGGCAGCAGCAATGTCAAAAGGCTCCATATCCAAGTGGCCCAGCAGGGAACAAGATGAACCCTCATGGCCTTGGGGGAAACTCACACTCTCTGGACCCAGGCAGAAATAGATTGATCTTTTCAAAGTACCAATCGAAACATGTCACGTCACTCCTATATAAAATTGTTCAGTGGCTCCCCACTGCTCTTAGGATAAAATCGTTAATCTCCATGACAGTCTGGCTTGGACAGTTCTGTTCTGGCTCATCTGTCTGAGTCTGCCTTGTTTCCTACATATTAAGTAGACTGGCCTGAAGTCCATTAAATGTGTGAAGCTGCTTTCTGTTTAGGGTTTTGGCATAAAGACCAGAGACACTCTTTCCTTCACTTGCCTTCTATGCATGTATCCTCCGCTTCTCAAATTCAATGACATCTTCTCTGGGCCTCCTAGCTCTGTCAAACTGTGTCTTCCCCACAGGGCACCTTCTATTTGATGTTTCATACTTTGTGAGCACAAAGAAGCAACATCTAACCTTAGTGACAGCTTGTGCTTCATCCTGCAGTTCTGAGGCCTTCTGGCACATGTGTTCAGTAAAAGCTCAGTCAATAAATGATTGAAGGGTGTGCCGTGAGGAGATCCATCCATCTCTACCTGCCTAGGATATCACATCCATGGCCAGTTTTGAGTAGTCTCATAATAAAAGCCGCATGTTAGGTAAGACTCAGGTTTTAGAGTCAGTATACAAGGTCAGATCAAGGACAGCAGTAATTCTTGACTTGGGAAAATTTGCCCTACAGGTGACATGTAGCAATGCCTAATATACTATTGATTGCTACAGTGAAGTCTAAGAGACCAATGCTGCTACGAACTGTCCTATAATGTCCAGGAAAGCCTCCAGCAAAGGAAAAATCTAGCTCAAAATATTAGCAGTGCTGAGGTTCAGAAACCCTGCTGCACAGGATCATGGTCCATTAGAAAAGGGTGTTGTGAAGATGCATGCCATCTTAAAGAATAACCACCTCTTCTAGTGTACACTAGCCACTTTCCTCCACTGATAATACAGACATTGAAGCTTCTACTAAACACTACAGAGAGTCACTGGCTTGAACTGAAGGATTACAGTGCATTAAAAGGCATATGTCCAAAAGCTCAGAATACCCAAGATGCAATTCACAGACCACATTAAGCTCAAGAAGAAGGAAGACCAAAGTGTGGGTGCTTTGGTCCTTCCTTAGAAGAGGGTAACAAAATACTCAAGGGAGCAAATAAGGAGACAAAGTGTGGAGCAGAGACTGAAGGAAAGGCCATCCTGAGACTGCCCTACCAGGGGATCCATCCCATATACAGTCACCAAATGCAGACACTATTGCAGATGCCAAGAAGTGCATGCTGACAGGAGCCTGATATAGCTGTCTCCTGAGAGGCTCTGCCAGAGCCTGACATATACAGAGGGCAGATGCTCGAAGCCAACCATTGAACTGATTGATCATGGGGTCCCCAATGGAGGAATTAGAGAAAGGACTGATGGAGCTTAAGGGATTTGCAACCCCATAGGAAGAACAACAATATTAACCAACCAGAGCTTCCAGGGTATAAACCACCAACCAATGAGTACACATGGAGGGACCCACGTCTCTAGCCATATATGTAGCAGAGGATAGCTTTGTCAGGCCCTTGCTCCCATGAAGGCTCAATGCTCTAGTGTAGGGGTATGCAAGGGTGGGAGGCAGAAGTGGGTGGGAAGCAGGAGGAGTGAGGATGGAATGGAACTTTCTGGGGCGGGAAACTGGGAAAGGGGATAACATTTAAAATGTAAATAAATAAAATATCCAATAAAAAAAGAGGCGTGTGTCCTTAGGTGCTTTATGCTTACATAGAGTGGTGAGCAGTCTACACTACCAGAGGCTTTCAAAAACTAAGTCCAACAAGAGTCAGGAGATCCTTTTCTCTCTGCTACGATGCAGATTTTAAGTGTCCCTAAGGCTCATGCATTTATGGATTAGTCTACAATACAGCCATGTTCAAAGGTGAGATTTGGGGGAGGTGGCGGGATCATGAAGGTTCTGACCTCATCAATAGGCTACTTTTTGAGAGGTAGTGAAAACTTCACAATGTGAGGCCTAGGAAAGCCGATGAGGAATCAAGTCACTGGAGGCTCCTGAAGGGTACGCTTTGTCCCCAGCCTTTGTGTTTTCCTTTAGCTTCCAGCCACCATGAAGTGAGACTCTAGCTCCACGGCACACTCCCTGCCATGATGCTCCACCTTGTCCTAAGTACTAAAGCAATGTAGCCAGCCAGTCATGAACATGACTTCTGAATATATAAGAGCCAAGGTAAATCTTCTCTCCTTCATATCGATTTTTCACATGGACTTGTCATGAGTGGTAGAAAGTGGACTAACAGGCACGGCTGGTGGTGCTTGCCTCACATATCACATAAAGCAGGTGTGATAGTGCATGCCAGTGATCCTAGCATGTGGGAGATAGAAGAAGGATAAAAAGACAAAGGTCGTCTTGAGCTGAGGCTAGTATGAGCAACATGAGACCTTGCCTCAAAATTAAAAGCAAAAAAAAAAAAAAAAAAAAAAAAAAACCAAGCAAACTCACTCACTGAGTAAGACATCCCGGTTATGTTCACACTGGGGATAGATAGCCTAAGTAGAGGAGATGTAATGCCTGTATTTCCATTACTACAGCTTCTGTCTGTCTTCCCAGAGAACCCCACCATGACATCATCAACAAGACCAACTTTCGAGCAGTGAAATTCTCCTTCTTCCACCCCAAAAGCCTCCTACTTTCACTTATTAGAGATGTACAAATTCCCAGATAAAATGAACCTGTACATTCGTGGAGCAAGGGGCCACTGGGGTCTGAAGGGAGAAGGAAGCAGTATCTGAGAGGGCTTGGGGGGAGGAGAGGGAAGGGAGAAATGTTATAACTACATTATAATCTCAAAACTTAAAAAGGAAAAGAAAAGAAAAGAAAAGAAACTGAACCTGTTAAAAACTGTATCCTATGGCTGGGGCTAGGTTTGTGTGTGTGTGTGTGTGTGTGTGTGTGTGTGTGTGTGTGTGTGTGCGCCTCATCTTTCCTGTATAAAGGCTATGACAGTGCCAGCCTGGAGTGGTGATGGGGGAAGAGCAAACGCAACGCTGAAGTTAAGCACATTAGGTTGGGGGTGCCCAGGTTCTGACAAAGATGTTTCCCATGCTCTGTGGTCCATCAAGAGCTCTGGGATCATCATTTTCTGGAGCTGACTCCTCAGACAGGACATTCAAACAGTAAAAGACAGCTGCCATGTTTCTCAACACAAGGCTTCCACAGTCCAACAGAAAATGCCATTAGTCCAATTACCCAGGTCATTGAAGCTAACATATTTATCTATTCTGCTGTATGTTCCCATCGTGGGCTCTTCGGGTACTTGATGGTAATTTTGACAGTATATTTGTGTAGGGGCAATACTTGGGGAGCCACCTGATATTCCCTCCCAAACGGAAACATTCATCAAACTACTGTTGAAAGACATAGATTTCCTATCTCCTAATTCTTGCTCACATTCCTAGGATGAACTCAAAATTCCAAATGTTTACTGAAAGGTCCAATGAGGTTGGCCACGCAGAGGACCATGAATAGTGCAGCTTCCAACAAGGCAATGACAAACGGCTTTCCATGACACAGTTAATGTTGCTCCCACGGCCATCTCTGGAAATACCAGCCAGTTTTTGGTACTAGACGTGCTCTTGAGAATAACACCAATCCATCTCTGCTGATCTCCTCTGTGATAACTTCATAACTATTTATGGGCAGCTTCAAAAGCTAAGAAATGCTAAACAACGTGGAGACAATTTGGTGAAATGTTAAACATTTGTCCTGGCTGACCTGACATGAGTTTGCTTGGGCAGTTCTGTGGCCACGTAAATTATCAGTGGAAGCCAGATTCTGTGATAACATCTCTTAAAAAGAGAATCATCCTGGGCTGGACTGAGGAAGCACAAAACCAACACACGGCTATTTTTAGAAGGCTGGCACTTGAGAAGAGATAAAGATTTTTAAAAGAAGTAGAAGAAGAATATGATTACAAGATGAGGAAAAATAAAACCTGTATCATCTTTCTTCGCAAACTATTCTTACCTTTTCTACCCTAACCTGAGAAATCTGGGGAATCAACAACAACAACAAAAAATTGAATTACAAATCTCAGCTGATATTTCCGAGCCAATGAGGGTGCTATGCCCTTAAATTTCTCAAGCAGACCCATTTCATTTTTCCAGAGGCAATCTTTCATAATAGTTGAAAGTGGGTAGACTATCACAAAAATTTTCCCCTCTTCCTAAGCAGATGAGGTTGAAATGGTTTTCTAGAAGATCACATTCTTTTTTTCTTTTCATTATTAATAGTGAGGACTGATGTGAACACCAAGACAAGAAAAAAAAAAAAAAAATCCACACCCTTTAAGGAAGAGCAAAAGCAGACTTTTCTTCACAGAACCTGTGTCTACTGTGGCAGAAAACGGAAATTGAAATTGAATGCTTCGTTAGGGGAAAGAGCCAATGGATAAGAAAGGCTTCAGTCCCATCAGGCATCACCATTAAGTGGAATCTCTGTGTGATTAGATGCTCTAGCCCCAAGGACTAGAGCATTACCAGCTAACATTAAAGACACATGTTCAATAATGAGATTGAACAAACACTGCCGAGCACACAGGCCTGACAACAGCAGAAGGTAACATTTATTAAATACCTCTATTGGGTCACTATAGTAATTCATAGTTGAGAAAGAATTTAATACATGCCAGGCACTTATCTAAACATTAATATATTAGCTCATTTAATCCTCACAAAACCATGAACTTCACAAAATTCCTCCCTCTGGGCTAAACCTTTTCAAAGTTATTTTAAGAATGGTTTCCTGGTTTTCAAGTAGGAACCTAACGAACAATTACCTTTTTCTTATATTATCTTCTTCTTATATGATCACGTTTATTGTTTTGCTTTGTGGGCAAATGTGGGGCACGTGTCATTGTTTCCATAAACTGCTGAGCACAGAGAAAGATGTGCACCCAGACCCAAGTCCAGCTAAAGTAGCAAGATCACGCCGTGGTGGTTGTGCCACAAATTTATGCTCCCGAGAGCCTCCAAAAGATTCACACACATGCCAGTGACGAAAGCTGCACTTGTAGGCGAAGCCATGCTGTTTTTTCTGCATGGGCGCAAATGTGCACAGGTGTGCATGCGTGTGTGGAGGACAGAGGCCAATCTCCAGTGTCATTCTGCAAGTATGTTCCTTTTTTTTTTTTTCTTAGATAGGATCCCTCATAAGATCTAGAATTTCACCAGGAGGCTAGGCTAGCTGGCCCGTGAGCTCTGTAGATGCATCTGTTTTTGCCTCCTATCTCATCATTGCTGGTCTTACAAGCAAGTACTACTGTACCCTCTTCTTATGTAGGTTCTGGGGGAGGGGGCAACCCTCCACACTTGTGTGGCAAGCACTTTACCAGCAGACCAGCTCTCCAGCCCCCTCGTGCTGTTTCTTATCATTGACACCTGCTGCTCACTTTGGGGGGAAGTTCACCTCGTCTACTTTATGATTTGCATAAATCTGCATGTGTTCCGTTTCAAAGTCGTGTTTTTAAACAGAATATATGTGCTTCTACATCTCTGAAAAGATCATCACAAGCCTTTGGATACCCACATTCCGATCCAAATACCATTTCTTATTCCACAGGCCCCGTCAGTTCCAGCCCCTCCCCCTTTCAGCCTCCCATTGCTTGTGCCCTCATTTGTCAGGTTCCCTTTGTGCTCCATACTGCCCCTCCTTTGCCCTTCCATAGGCTCACATTTCCCACCATCCTTCATCCTAGCAATAGGCACCAGTTTGGATGCCGTACCACCTAGTTCAGCCCCTTGCCTGTCATATCTCAAATCCAACTTGATGCAAACTCAGATGAGCAGTCAGTTGCCCCAGATCAGCACTGTCAAACTTCTGCTTTGACCACTACCCATCTTGCTACTCCATGCCTATGCTGTGCCCACTACCAGCCTTGCTACTCCAAGTCTACTCTGTATCCATCACCCTCGTGCTCCCTGAAGCCTGTGCTGTGCCTACCACCCCATTGCTCCACCAAGCCCATGCAGTCTAATATTTCTACCTCCCACACACACAATTTTTTCCTCCATTACATATATTATCTTCTCCATTCGTTTCCTGTCCAAGTTATGCCATTTTTGATAGCCAGTGCTTAAGTGACTGTTTGATGTCGCATGCTGCTCTCAGCACTACAGGTGTGACTCACTTTACCTTCACAGTAACCCCTAAGTAAGCACAATTCCAATCCAGATTTATAGACAAGGAAATGGTCACCTATGATGCTTAACACAGGGTGGATAAGCACAGTCAGATGCATGCTCACATACCAGGGCTCTCAAACAGAACCACAGCACAGAAATATCTCTCAGCAACAAGGAAGGCTCTTAGATGTGACAAAAGTCATAGAGGAGGACAGAGGAAAATTTGGTCCCAGTACCCTGGAGGAAAAGCCAGGGCTACCAGGCCTTGTCTCTTTGCCAGTGGATCTAAGCAAATCTAGTTCTGCCCTCTCTTCCAAGCTCAGGCAGAGAGGAGGGAAGGGAAAGAGTCCGATGCCCATTGAAGATGGGAGGAAGACAGAGCGATGAGATGCTCTGTACGATGTCAGGGACTATAAAAAGCAGACTCACTCGGATGTAGAAAGACAGCCACCAAGGTCCTTCAAAAACTTCTGGTTCTTCTCTGAACATTCTCACTCTGTCTGTATCCTAAGAGACACAGAGGATGGACAGGATACCTCACACAACAGCTGCATGCTGATGTTCCTCTTAGAACAAACTCTTCCTGCCCCTCATATCAGGCTGAGGGGTCGTAACTCTGTGTTTCATGCCCCAGCAGCCTGGGAACATTAATGTACCTCATATCAAAAAAAAAAAAAAAAAAAAAAAAAAAAAAACCAAGCAAACCAAAATATTCAAAGTGTAAAGGGAAGGAATTACATTAAAACTGTGATTAAAACGTTTTTAAGCTTTGATGCTTTGATGGCATAATTTACATTTCTCTCCTAAGTTAATATACAGTATGTGTGTGTGTGTGTATATATATATATGTATATATATATATGTATATGTATGTATATATACACACACATATATATACATACATGTAAGATTTATATACACACTTTGTAACAGTTTAAAGTATTTATTATGTAGACAGCACATATATCTGTCATAGAGATGTATACATGGGATGAATACACACACATACAATATACTTTATACAACACCGTACATATACAACACTATACATGTGCCTCATATGGCATTAATGTTTTTATTAAAATGATACACAAAGGCCTAGCAACAAGCCCAATGGTTACAGTCATTTCCAAGCAGTAATGCCACAATTATTAGGTGATTTGAAAACATCTGGAATTTTATTGGCAAGAAAGCCACAGCTATTCCTAATGCAATGACCATGGTTCGTTCTTAATTGAGGGAAATGCCCAAGTTCAAATCGGGGTTAATAGGAGCAAAGACAAACTTCTCCTACCCAAGCCTACCCAAGCCTAGGAGGAGTTCTGAACCCTAGGAGTAGACTTGCAGTTGACGTATTCTGGAAAAATATGTCAAGTAATCTCAGGGCTGAAAAAGAAGAACTGGAGGCTTGCAGTGGGTGCCACCCTGAAGGGCTCATCACACCAGCCTGCCAGCTCTCATCACACTGTGACTGACAGAGGTACTGCCTCCCAGCTGCAGTCTTAGAAGAGGTCTGCACACATCACAAGCAAGGGCCAGAGAGCATCCCCCAGGCCTCTCCCCTTCCTGCTCAGAGACAGCTGAGAGTCTGGAGTGCCTCATAACATCCTCTCACTTCCTGCTTCATTTTTAACAGATCTTCAAAGACATTCATACTCTAGTCTATAATCCCCAACTGCAGTTCTAATTCTTCCATTTTCATTTTTTAGTAACTAAGAATGTATTGAGACAAAAAGGTCTGTAAGACTTTTCAAAACTTAATATCATATCATATATAATATAATGATATTAATATGATATTAATATTAATATCATATCATATATAATATAATATGATATTAAGTTTTGAAAATATGATATATATGATTAATATATAAGACACACAGACACACACAGTAGCCTAAATAATACATACCTTATGCAATTTACTCTGTCTTTTAGATGGCATTGAGGCTTTCCACTTTAATTTTGTTTCCTTTTCATTTTGGAAACATCTGGCCATCATAGGACAATGTCTTAATACACAGAAACATTGCTTTACTACAAAATTTTATGTTTACATACTTTTGACATTTTTCTCACCTACTTAATAATTTTACTTTATTTCATTTTTAATACCATGAGGCAATGTATTACAAGCAAATAAAAGTAGCATCTTATTAAAAGATAGCTGAGTTCAAACCACATACATAGCTTAATAATGTAATAAAATAAAATGACCTGCATTTATACTGTAAAACTGTTAGGTTCTTAAGTTTCCAGAAAAATCCTATTGAAAACATAAGACAATCAAAAGTTTTGTGTGTGTTCTGTACAATCAGAGAATGATTGGCCAAAGCTATGCTTTTGAATGAGTATAAGGAGATAGAACGATGCTGCAGATAAAGAGCAAAATATCATCAGTTGATGCTGTTTACAACATCCAGCAGAGATCATCTAAGGCAGCCAGCCCTGTTAATGCTGAGAAGCTGGAGTTACTGATTAAGAATTTCTGGGCAGAGTCTGCTCCATGGATTTCATCAGCTGTTTCTACTATAGGCATCTTTATAATAGTGACATATCTCTGTTAGCAGCATACCCTTTAGCTGTCCTTTTTTAAAAAATATTTTTATTATTTAAAACGATTTTTAAATTTAAATATATTTTGATCATATTCTTTCTTTCCTCCAAGTTTTTCCAGATCCCTCCAACTTGAAGTTCTTTCTATCCCAATACAACAACAAAGCCAAGAAAACAAAATAAAACCACAACCACCCCTAAATAAACTCCACACTGTAACCAAATAAAAGCACACACAAAAACTGTTGTGCTCATTATAGGTTGGTCAACTACTCCTGAACATGAGGCCTGTGTAAAGATGCAATGCCTGCACTTTAGGCTGTTTTGTTGTTCTCCTTTCTCTCTGTCCAGAGTTAAGGCCAGACTGACTCCGGACAGGTGATTTTGAAGGCTACGTTGAGAAGAACATGTTTGCATCTGAAGTAGGAAAAGCAAATCCCATCCTCAGAGTGAGCTTCTCGGGAGCTCAAACAACAGGACAGGCTGTCAATCTAAGTAGACACAAAAGAGGAGTGGTTCTCTGTCAAACCCAGGAAGGTAGCAAATTGCCTATAGATGATATTAAACTTTCAGAGGTCAAAGTTCAAGGCACTAATGTTGCTGCCGGGATGAACACTCTCCTCAGACACAACTCAAGGTGTTAAAAGTCTATTTACTTTCACATCACTGAGGGAAGCCAAGGCAGGAGTTCAAGGCAGGAACCTGCAGGTAAGGAGTGAAGTAGAAGCCGTGGAGGAACGCTACTAACTGGCTTGCTCTCCATGCCTCACTCAGCCTGGTGTGTGTGTGTGTGTGTGTGTGTGTGTTTGTTTGTTTGTTTGTTTGTTTTATACAAGCCAGGACTACCTGCCCAGGGATGGCACCATGAACAGTGGTCTGGATCTCTCTTATCAATGATTGATCAAGAAAATGCCCCATAGATTTGCCCATGTGTCAATCTGAAGGAGACATTTTCTCAATTGAGGGTCTCCCTTTACAGATGGCTCTAGTTTGTGTCAAGTTGACAAAAACAAAAACAAAAACAAACAAAAAAACAAAAAAAGAACCACCAGCTAACCAGTGCAAATGACCTTGATCCCTTGTCAACTTGACACACAAACACATCATAAACTATAACTCTTCCTTCCTGTTTATCCATATCTCATATTAATATCACAATGTAAAATACAGTTCAACTTTTAAAAGTTTAAATCTTTAAAAAATGTTTTGGTAACTTAAAATTCAAAATAACTATAACTATAGGCTCCTGGAAAAAAAAATCACATAGTTCTTATTTCAAAGAAAAGACCCAAGACACAGTTACAGTCACATCAGAGCCCGAGGATATAAATAGCTCAGAGTTCAACATCTGGAGACTCTCGCTCTCAAACTTCTGGGCTTCACATGGGGCATCCTACTTCTCTGGCTCTGCCATCTGCTGCATACCCAGCTTGTCTCATAGGCACAGGTCAGTTCAAATGCACCATTGTATATTGTCTTTGGTGGTCTTCCCTAGTACTGGTGTCTCCAATATGCTAGGGTCTCCAGTGCAACTAAAGCTGCATTTTCATCAATGGCTTCTCATACATAGTGCCAGGCTCCAGCTGCTCTCTGTCACACCACCTTTCATGCCTTTAAAACCAATCCCATGAGGGAGACCAAGTTCAAGTACCAGCTTGAGATACAATCTTACTCCCTTCTGAACCATAGCATTGTGTGCTCACCCTGAGGAAATACTTCCCAGAAGATTCTGCCTCAAGGACTTTGAACTCTTAGTAATCGCTGATGATTTTTGAGCTCCAGGTAACCAGGATCAGTTGTCCCAGTAAAACAAAGGTTTCCTTCCTGCGGTGCTGACATCTTGTTCGCCTACCTCACTTAGGAAATGGGCTGAAACTGGGTAATAGACATAACCCATTTTTACCATGAAAATCTAGAGACCCAGTTTTAAAACCCTTCACTAAAAGGAGTTGTCTGAAGATCAGTCTTCATTTTTGGAAGAGGCAATAAACCAGCATTCCCTCTGGCATTCCTGGCAGAGCCAAGGGAAGTTCTGGAACTGCCGCTTTGGGGGCCCCTGCTCGCAGCTGCCTGCCTACTTTCTGTCTCCTGTTCTCATCATCCCCAACTATCCATTTAGGGATTGGAGTATTGATCTGTCAACGTTGAGATGAGTGGGGTTGTCAGGTGCAGCAGCAAGGGTGCCTTTCCCTCCAGTGTTATTTATCTAGGGATGCCCAAAAGTATATCAAGAGTGTAATTTGTCTAACAGCCAGTTATGGAAGTCCCTGTCTGGTGCATGAAAATAGATTTGAGAGTAAAGGCAACACTTTCTAGCATTACAAGCCCTAGGCAACATACATGGAACAAGTAGAACAAAGGACAATTTTTAAAAGGCTGAGTGAGTTAAAATCCACTAGATCTCTTCATAGGCCCAAAAAAGCATCTATGTGTTGGGATCTTTTTCTGACTTTGTTGTTTATTTTTGTCTAAGGCTGGACTCAGGGTTCACTTTCAGAGATTGATAGCTTTTATAAGGGCTAGACTCACAGTGCAAAGTTCTTCTTGGATGGCTTCTAGAGAGGGAAAGGGAAGAAATTTAATAATTGTATGATTTTTCAAGTTAGAAAAATATTGGGCCTGTGCCTCTGCACTATAGGTACAATAGTAGTGGTAAAATTGAATCAAGATCAATTTCTTATAGCTTGACAATATTTTTATTAGTAAGAAAATCATTATAATAAATAGTTGTCTCAATAAAATCTCATATGAATTTTGGTGTAGGTCTGTAGAGTGTGATACACTGGAGTGTTTTCTAGAAAGTGTAACAATATTAATTAGCCTCTGATGGGTATACTTTCCTGTTGAATGTTTAAGGCCACCCACGCAGCCAAATTCACGATCTTTCCGTTTTATTTTCAGGACCAGTTGAAATTCTGCTTCTTTGGCATTGTGTGGGCGGCGGGGGGGTTCTTTCTGGTGAACTTTATGGTGATTTCACATTTACTAACCCATAGCTGGACAAAGTAGGAATTGCAGTTGCTTTAACTTTCTGCATCTCTGAAACCAGAAACTTTCTTAATGCTACTAAGTACGAAAAAGACAATCCGTTCCTTATCGCTTAGCTCTGTCTAACTCTGGCTTTTATTGTTTGTAAATATAAGAGGAGAACTAAATTATATGTAAGTTAAAAAAAAGTTAAAGCACATCTTCACACAGTTTAATTGAGAGAGGCTTGATGTGGTCAAGTTTTCTCAGTAGAAATTTATAGAAGATTATTAGATAAGCACTGGGCTCTGGGCACAGTCTCTTCAGCACATCCCCCTACTCCACCATATGGGACATGCGGATTACAATCCTAAAACAGAAAAAGTGTCTAAGAACTTTCCACATGCTAAGTACTATGTACAGTGGTTACCTCTCCTATATCACTGTTCCCTGATGGGAAACTGTCCAGGCTTCATATTTCCATGTCACAGATGAAGATACCAAAGTACATGATAAGTGACTTGCCTGAGATTACAAGGCCAGACAATGAGCAAACTGAGCCTCCTATGATAGAGCCTCTTAAAGACCTTAAGATGATGTGTGGAGAAGACTTTTCCAGTTGTAAGGGATTCATTATAATAAGACCTACACCTTGCAGATAGCACATTGCCTCTATCTTCCGAGGCACTATGTCATCTCAATCCTGGATGCCTGGCACTTGGTTGCACCGCACAGCTTGGCACACACAGCTCTTAGGCAATGTACAGCTGTGAGCCTGAAAGATTCCAGTCCCCAGAAGCACACGCAATGGAACAACAGTGCCCATAAACAAATCTGAATGGTCACCAGCAGAGCCTTGACTCTGACAAAACCATTCCAGGCTGCCCATCTGGACTCACTTAACTTGATTTGTATTTTCAATGTAACACTGGTCAGATCATAGGTGAACACACACCCAAAGCCTCCCCACTAACCTCCTTTATCTTTAGAGACAAATAGGTACATAACTCTTGCATATTTATCATCTGTGTGCTTATTTACTTCATCTGGGCATCCTTTGTAGTGTCCCATGTTAGAATGTTCTATTCCACCAGTATAGCTTAGCTTCTATGGCCCTTTGAAGAAGGTTTCACATAACATCATCATGAGATGGCACTGAAGCCAGAGGCCCCAGAAGCAAGTCTCCATTAACCTTTTCATATCCTTATCCAATTCAGTAAACAGAGAACTGCTAATTAGAGAGGACTTCATTCAGAGCCACTTATTTATTTTGCCAGCTAGATTCTAAGCATCTACCATGTCTAGATGTGGTGCTGTACTTGGGGAATCCAAGGGACGTGGGCATAGCCCCCCCTGGAGCTTAGTCTTGGGGCAAGGAGAATATAGAACAAGAAGGGTTCTCAGAAGGTGCTAATTTAACACCAAACCTAGAAGGTTAACATGAGAAACTCTTAAGAGATACCATGATCACAGCAGCTCTTATAAAGGAAAACATCTAATTGGGGCTGGCGTATAGTTTCCAAGTTTTAGTCCCTTCTTGTCGTGATGGGAAACATATCAGAGTGCAGGCAGACAGGGTGCTGGAGACAGAGCTGAGAGTTCTTTATCTTAATCTGAAGACAGCAGAAGGAGACTGTCCCACTGGCTATGGCTTGAGCACATAGGAGACCTCAAAGCTTAGAGACACACCTTCTCCAACAAGGCCACACCTCCTAATAGCACCACTTCCTAGGGGCCACGCATAAACACATGAGTTTATGGAGGAGGTCATTCCTATTCAAACCACCTCACATGCTCACATAAAAAAAGGTAGGGAAGGACAATCCAGAAGGAGGAAACCATATGTAAAAAGAGGGCATAAAGGTGTGGCATGATTAGATACAGAGAAAGATAAGGAGCAAATAGAATCTTATCTGCTAATTCGAGCACAAATGGATAAATGTCCTTGGAAAAGAATGTGTCTTTATCTAGCAAAACTACAGGCTCATATCCTATGACTTCACAGGCCTACTGCTGGCTATACACTCTAGAGATGCTCTTGTGTATGTGTCCCCAAAGAACACATGAAGAAACAAACTATCAAAGAAACATTTTCAACAAAAGCATTAATCAAAGCAGACATCGTGAAAACATAATTGAAGATAGTGGTACCTTGATGGCAGGATGATAATATAAGCAGACAATATAACAAGAAGGCTCATTTTCCTAATGTGAGTAGGAGGCTCACATGTCTCTGCTGTCTATTGTCTGCGTGTTATACATATTTTATCAATATTTTTGCATCCACTCAATATTTCATGGAACTACTTCTTTGTATTTGACTATCACATGGAAAATGGATTAAAGTGGAGACAGCAGTTATGAGAAGAACAAAGGTTCATAGGAAATTATCCATGCTTGTTTGGGCTCTCACTGATGGATACTGTAGGGGCTGGAAAGGAAGCGCCTCCAGGCTCGAAAACCTATGACTTGTTTTGTGTTTGGGATGGTTTTTGTTTGGTTTGGTTTGGTTGTTGTTTGCTGTTTGGGGGTTCTTTGTTTATGTGTTTGAGGTGGGTCCCACTATATAACCCTGGCTGACCTGCAACTCACGGTGTAGACCAGGATGGCCTCAAACCTTATTCTACTGACTGGCAGGATTAAAGGTGTGCAATACCAAACCTGGTCTTAAACCTGTGACTTTGTTGTTGTTGTTGTTGTTGTTTTGTTTTGTTTTTTGAGATAGGGTTTCTCTGTGTAGTCCTGGCTGTCCTGGAACTTACTCTGTAGACCAGGCTGGCCTCGAACTCAGAGATCCACCTGCCTCTGCCTCCCAAGTGCTGGGATTAAAGGCACGTGCCACCACTGCCCAGCTAAACCTGTGACTTTTCAAGCTAGGTTCAAACTTTATTGTGAAGAGGTAGCTCTGGAAGGGCTCATGGAACGAATGAAGGACAGAGGTCTTATTTCCTAATTCATTTAACCCTTTGACTTCTGCAAATGTCTAAATCCTGATTCAGTGATGGGAGGGATAAAAGGGGGAGGCAGAATAGACCAGTACCCAAATCCTAGTTGCCTGGCTCCTCCCAGCAAATGTTATGACCAAACAACTCATCCTCTGATCCACCTAAACCCCATAAGCACGTGTACTATCTACAGGTAACTGCCCACACACCGGTCCATGTCTTCATTCAGATTCTAAGTTGTATTCTCACAGATACCATCAGGATAATATTCAGCAGAAGTTATTTTAATAAGCTTTTAATAGAATTTTAAAGTTTACTGAAGTTAGGTTCTTTTCAGACATTTAGAATTGGATAGAATTCTCCCTCATAGAACTCGACAGGGTTATCCATGTTTGAAATAACAGGGATTTTTTTTTTCTCCTTTTACGAATAGCCACTCATTGAAAATGTGCATAGTCCTTGAACCAATCAGTTACTTGTAGGAATTTGTCCTATTGACATTTTTCACTCATCAGAGCAGTGGTGATACACAAAGCAAAATGATTGGAATATCATTTGGAACAAGTAGATGCTTAAAACATCCATAATGACCATTGCCAGAGAACTGGCAAAAATACAGTGTAGCTGTAATGACATACTACAGGCTTTGGAAATTTTAGTATTATTTATGTTTACAGATGTGAAAACAACTATAAGACCCACTGTTAAAGAGTCTAGGGTTTCACATTATTTGTAGCAAAAAACAAAGCATACACGTGTGTGTGTGTGTGTATGTATGTATGTACGTGTATATATATATATATATATATATATATACACGTACATACATACATATACATAGACACAGACACATACATTCATATTGACCTTAGTCTGACTATATATGTATAACTCATGTACATTAAGGAAAAATTTGTAACTACATTCAAACATATAAACTTATCTGTCATTTTTGTCATATTCCATGGCATATAAGGCTAGGGTAAGCACGTAAAATTTTTCTTTAATTAATCCCAAGTTTCTAATAAGCTAATAGTCTAGCTTTAAATTTTTCATTTTTTAATTTTGTGTGTATGGGTGCTGTCTTAGTCAGGGTTTTAATTCCTGCACAAACATCATGACCAAAAAGCAGTTGGGGAGGAAAGGGTTTATTCAGCCTACACTTCCACGTTGTTGTTCATCACCAAAGGAAATTAGGACTGGAACTCAAGCAGGTCAGAAAGCAGGAGCTGATGCAGAAGCCATAGAGGGATGTTCTTTACTGGCTTGCTTCCCCTGGCTTGCTCAGCCTGCTCTCTTATAGAACCAAGACTACCAGCCCAGAGATGGTCCCACCCAAAAGAGGCCTTTGCCCCTTGATCACTAATTGAGAAAATGCCTTACAGTTGGATTTCATGGAGGCATTTCCTCAACTGAAGCTCCTTTCTCTGTGATAACTCCAGCCTGTGTCAAGTTGACACAAAACTAGCCAGTACAGGTGCTTTGACTGCATGTATATCTGTGGACTATGCATGTGCCTGATGCTATTGGAAGTCAGAAGTACAGACCCCCTGGAACTTGAGTGGCAAACAGTTTAAGCAGCTATGTGGGTGATAGGAATCGAATCCTCTGGTAGAGGGTTTTACCCTAAGTCATCTTTCTAGTCCTGTTTTCTCAAGTTTTTATTACAAATTTGACACTCTTCTTGAAGAAAGTGGCTGATAATAACCACCAGAAAGAGAAACCTTAAAGATTTTCACACACACATTATCTTGGGTCACAAGCAATAAGGCTGACTTCCCAGCAAGGAGATTTTCTGGCTAATGATTATTGAATTAAGAGGTTAAAAGGCACACGCCCTGTTGCACACACACAAGGCGATGGGGTTTCACCCTCACACATGCTCATACAGTAGCTCTCAGGCATTCTTCTCTGCATACGTAACATGAACTTGATCCCTCTGCTTAGCTGGCTGGTAACGCAATAGGGACTATCCGAGGGATTCATAGTGTTTCTTAGTTCTATACCCTTTAATCCTAAAATAAGCAGTCCCAAATGCATTCTAAGATGCCATATGCACTTCCTCAGATGATGGAGGTCTGTGATACAGGATGGCATTCCTAAGATGGTTCAGGTTATTCTTTGATAGATAAGGGCCCATATTCATGGAGAAACTGAGTATGAAAATAAGTCATCTTCTAATGCCCGATATATCCAAGTTTATTAAATTTCCTCTAGCAACATATGAAAGCTAAGGGTTCTGATGACATCATTCTAACTCAAGCATTATGTGCAACAGCATATTTGTCCTCAGCCAAGGTTTCCAAATTATGTATTTGTGCATTCATATGTGTGTGTGAGTGTATGTGTTTGTGTGTATGCATACATGTGCGTGTTACAATAATAACAAAAAGAAAATGTGCTATCAACTTGAGGGGTAGCATGGAAGGGTACAGTGATTGTCTCCAAAGGGGGGGGGGCGAAGAAGGGAAAAGAAAGGAGTATAATTCTATTTCAGTTAAAAAATATTTTTTAATGTATGAAAAATATAAAATAAGAAAAAAGAAGGTTGATTTTAAATTTCCAAGCACTACAAACACATAGCAGATACAGCTAGAAAAGACAGTTCTGGGCTGCCGAGATAGCTCAGTGGATAGGAGCTATCAACTCCTTTTGCAAAGCTTTCAACTGCTTTTTCTGTGGGTCTGGGTTCAATTCTCAACTAGCACACGGAAGCTCACAACTCTCTGTCACACCAGTGTCTGGAAGATCTGATGTCGTCTTCTGACCTCTTCAGGCACTGCAAACATGTAGTACAGCAACATGTATGCAGGCAAAACATACACAGAAAACAAAAGTAAATAAAAATGTTCTTAAAAAGAAAAGACAGTTATGGCCACTCTGTTGAAGCAATGGAATTTAGTTCTTAACCCTCAGGCAGTATCTGCTACGAGGGAGTCTTTGTCTAGCATAATCAGCATCTGCAGTTGGTTTGTTAATTTCTAAGAATCCAGCTGGAATGAAATTTAGCTATAAACAAGTAAAACCAAAAATCATAGTGACTTCAACAAAATGGAAACTCATTTCTCCCCCAAGTAAACGTAGGCTAGAGATATGTAGTCTACGGTTAATATGGCGTCTTTCTGGTCCTCACAAACATGCTCCACGCTTTTCTGTTTCCAGCTCTGGGCTTCTACTTCCTTGTAGCTACTTAAGCTCCAACTATCCCACCCATGTTCTAGTGGGCGGGAGGAAGAAGGGAGAGAAAAGGGTAGCTAGCTTGCTTTCCCTGGAACCTAGGGAAGTCTTAAGTGTAGCTTTCACTTCTACCCTTCTGGCTAGAACCTAACTAAAGGGCAAATCCTGGGAGAAATAAATGAGGGCTAGGAAATGTGGTCCTTGTTCTTAGGTTACACGCCAGGCAGCAACTGCAGGTCAGGTTTCTTTGTTGGTTTTATTTTTTGTTTGTTTTTCTTTTGGAAAACAAACAAGGATATAACTGAAAGATATAATCCTAAGAATAGAATTATAGAAGCAGGGATAACTAGCAATAATTGTCACATTAAGGAAACACATACACACACGCACACACACACATCTTCTATCTTTTTGTTGAAATACACAACTTATAGGCTCAGTTTAATCAGGGAATGGATTTTACACATGGCTTTACAGATTCAAATAGCTTTTATTTCTTGGATTAAAACATAGCTATAATGCAAATTCTTTAATTTTCAGTTCAGGGTTTGTTTTGTTCTTTTAAAAGAGTATTATCTGAATTTAAAGATACTCTTTTTAAAAAAAAAAAAAAACAACAACAAAACTTTCAATCTTCACTGCTAATCTATTATATTTCCAAAATGTTAATTTCACTCTTTTTAACATTCTCTTTTAGTTTTTCCCAAGAGCTCAGTTTCCACAGGAAGAGCTAGTTTTGTTCTTCTCGTGCCTGTGCTTCCTGGGTTTCCAGGGGTAGCTGGGGGCACAGCAGCAGGTGGCCGGAGTACACCTGGCTTTAGGAGACAGGACACAGTACTACAACTTTCAATGGGGGCTTTCAAAGAGAGCCCTGGAGAGACTTCTGAACTTGGTACTTTATGGTAGGTCCATGATTACAAGACCCTGCCTGATTCGATAATCTCTTTCCAGTTATAGGTTTGGAAGACCATGGCCCAGAGAAGTTAGTCAGGTTTGCCAATCTCAGAAGTGTAGTATGTAGTCTTGCAAAAGCATCTGCTTCTATCAACTCTTTCACTTCATCCTGGACAGAGGCTGCCGCTATTCGGGAAGTACTTTCCACTGTGGAGGTACTTTCACAGGGACTCCATGGTGCTTAATGTTCCTGGGCCTGGCCTACTAAATGGCAGGTACCCCATTCCCAAACAGCATGGAAGGGAGGGAGGGAGGGCGGGAGGGCGGGAGGGCGGGAGGGAGGGAGGGAGGGAGGGAGGGAGGGAGGGAGGGAGGGAGGGAACCTGTCTGCCTTGAATGCCCAAATCTATGGGTCTCTAAATGCAAAGGTGGTATTTCGGGACTAGGAATGTAGTTCTGTCATTGCTTTCTTACCACTCCTTAGATCACAAAATCACAATTATCAATCTTGTTACACCTATGTACAATTCCAAATTCTTTAGTACCAGAAGTTGCTTTAAAATCTTGACAGAAATTAGTCAAGCATAACCCCAAACATAATATATGATGTATACTATTTTAACAATTTCTATGAAAAGAGATGTTACAGTTCACTAAAGACAAGAGTTCACCATGAGACATGAACACAGACATAGTAGTTCTTGGCTGGATTTGCAAATTAACAGAAACAAGAGAAACAGTCACATTCCCATTGAGAAAACAAGCAAGATCTTCTTACACATCCACCCGCTGAGACCTTTGCAAATTGCAGAATGAGGTGTCTCATGCTTATCTGTCATTAACAAGAAATGTTTCCTCATTTTAAAAAAGACTATGCCTCTGCATATTACAGGTGATCAGATAATTTGTTCAAATTTTCTCTTGACTTTCAATTTTTCAAATACGATTACTGTCAAAATAATCCATTTTCCTTTCTGACCTTTGAGTTCTATACCCTCCAGCAGTCAATTCCAGCTGCACGGAATGTTTGCGAGACCAGGTACTGCTCCAGGTATCAAAGACTGAACAAAAAAGGCAGGCAACGAAACGACCATGTGATGCTGATATGCTTACATAAGTTAAACTATTCCTGGGGACAAACACAAAGCCCAGAATTCATTAACATATGGTTTCAGGTAGGGCACAAGCTATGAAAAGTCTGAAAGCTAAGAAAGAGAAGAGGGGGCTCAGGGACTGGAGTCTTATTTTAGATCAGCAGGAAGTCTGTTCTCCAGAAAGGACAAGCAAGCAGAGGTAGGAGAGGGCCAAGCTACACAAACATACCCAGGCAGTGCCATTATGTGCAAACATCTAAGGGCAGAAGGTACCCACTGTCTTGGCAGTGCGGCTCCAGGGTAGGGATGGAAAGAAGGAAGGAAGATACAATGTCTACATTAGATAAACCTTTTACTTCTAAGTCTGTAAGAGATAATCCCCAATAAAAGTATGGCTTTTTTTTTTTAAAGCTTTAGATTCATCTTTCTTTATGCCAAGCCAGAGGGAAAGCTGGGTGTTTTCCCTGGTAATGTTGATCAAATCAATTGGATCATTTCTCCACTATTTGGAAAAACTACCAACTTCTCCAATGGGTCTAGTTTTCTAGGTGTTCTGCTCTGTCACAGGCCTCTCTCTGCTCCTGTCCAGGTCTATAATATTTAGATTTCCAAAGATGTCCATTTTACTACTCAGCAGAAGGTCTCATTTATGTTTGATCATTGCCACAGAGATACCATACTTTGGTTTGTTCAAGTCTACATCTGACCCAAGATCCTAAAGACCACTGTGCTATACTCCATAAATTTTAAGTGAGAGGAAAGGAGATGGTGAGAAAAAACTCCTGCTCAAGAAAAACTCAAGGTCAGGTTTGGTACATGTCTGTCATCCCCTGAACTCAGGAGGCCAGATGAACTACATAGAGACCCTGAGGAGAGTGGTGGTTGAAGAAGGGAGGAAAGGAGAGAGGGAGGGAGGGAAAGTCTACTTCTAGGTTAATTTCTTTGACACCCCCATTCCATTTCTTGCCATCCCCCCACACCTTTAACAGGTGGTTGAAGTCTACACACACACACACACACACACACACACAAAGACAAGCTATTGGGCAGCTGGACTAAACTGATGTTCATTTAAGCCATGTGCATGTTTGCGAGGGCTTTCATGTGTGTGTGTGTGTGTGTGTGTGTGTGTGTGTGTGTTTGTGTCTGTGTATCTGTCTGTGTATGTGTGTTCATTCTTATGTTTTTCTGGTGTCTTTGACATAGCTATCAAATACTGGAAGGCTGGGCTAGATTTGAAATGCATGAAGTTTCCAACCACACTTCCAGACCATCAGCTCCTGAGAACTTGCCTATTCTAAGTCCCAAGTGAAACTAAATAAATGGACAACATGGGATTGATGGACAGCCCTAGGACATTCTAGTGGGCTAAAGTCTACATCCATCCCTCCAGAGCCTGAGGAGAACACATAGATTAAGGGTCCAGACTGTACTCAGAGCCAAAAGACATACATTACTGATGGTGTCAACTTGCTCTATGGCCAAGACCTGTAGCATTTCAGTTTCTGCAGGAAACAATAGTATCTGGCCTGTAAGTGGTTTCAAGGATTACTTAAGAGGTTGGGTTTGGTGGTGCACGCCTGCAATCTCAGCACTTGAGAAGCTATTTGGAACACTGAGTTCAATGCCAGCCTGGGCTACACTTATCACTGTATAAGACTTCCAGTAATGTGATTCCTAGAATACTCCGGGCACATTGTAAATGATCAATTAATGATAGCCATATGATAGTGATCACAATGAAGAAACTGCCACTTATTTTCATTTTACTTTAAACGAGCTATTCTAGCAAGTCTAGATCCCTTCGTGGAGTTGAAATGAGACAACTGGGAAGGAGCATTAAGGCTCCTCCTCCGTTTCTCTTTATGAAGTGGGTTTTGTAGGGACTGACTTGGCTCCAGCAGGATTTGTAAGAATGGTATTCATTTCTAGGATTACTAAAAACTTAATTTTCTGAGACAAGACTATTTTCTCCCCCCTTTGAATGTGAATCCATTATACGACCTTAATTAAAAGGCCAAAAGGTCAAATGCTCTTTCCACAAATAACTCTCTCTCCACTACTAGTTCATTTCCTATGCATTTCCCTGGCAAAGCTATAAAAAAAAGAAAAAAAAGAAAAAGAAAACATTAAAAGAAGATGGATGGACTCTATAGGGTGACCCAGGGTGGGTCAAATGATTCAGGCCTCACCAATATGGGCTGCAAATTCCATCGCAGAAGTCCATCCACCAGTAGCAGCTTCAGCAATCCTTTTCTATTGTAAGCCCTCAATTGTGCCTTAAAAGAGGTCAAGTAGGTTCCTCACAAAGTTATCCTAAAGGCAAGATCCAGATATTCAATGCAGCCACACGGTTTTGCAAATGACACATTTAGAAAGCCATTTACTGGGGGCTGGAGGGATGTCTCAGCAGTTAAGAGCACTGGCTACTATTACTGAGGACCAGAGTTTGGTACACAGCACCCACATGGTGGCTAATAACTCTCTTTCACTACAGTTCTAGGGATCCAAGGCCATCGTTTGGTTCTATGGGCACTAGGCACATACATAGTCTGCATACACACATGTAAGCAAAAGACCCATATACTTAAATCAACTTGTTTTTTCTTTTAAAGAAAGCCATTATTGAACAGGATACTTAAGAAAGGAATCACATAATTTCTTTCATGGCTTACTATAGTGGCATCAATACAGAGGCCCCTAAAAGATACATGCACTCGATGGGGGAGGGGTGCCCTTACTTAAAAAAAAAAAGGTTTTTGTAAATGTAATTACAAATCTTGAAATGAGATCATTCTGGATTAAGGTGGCTCTCAACCCAAAAATAAATCCTTAGATGACACATCAGGCAGGAAGAAAGCAATGTGACGATGGAGTCGAGAAGGGAGTGGTGAGTCCACAAGCCAGGAACATGAAGAGTGGTTAGGGGCCACCAGAAGCTAGGAGAGGCAGCAGCCAGATCTTCCCATGAATCTTCAGGAAGATCACACTCCACTCATACCTGATTCTGGACTTTTCTAACCTCAGGAGTCTCCGGAGTTGCTGTTGCTTTAAGGCAGTCATTTAGGAATCTGTTCCTTTCAGCTCTAGGGAAGTCATGCGACTACATGAGACTACACACAAAGGAAACAGACTAGAAGAAAATCATACCTTACTGCTAGGACTACACATGTCTGGCTGATGGAATCACACTGTTTCTTTTCTTATTCATAAATCACCTTTCCTGAATCTTCAAAATTGTCTAAACTACACACTAGCTATCTGGCATTTCAGCCATAACTAAAGCAAGAGATGACTCTACCATAAAATGCTGTTATCTATGACTATATTAAGTAACAATTGAAATATCATGCTGGTTACCTTTCTTGTCATTGTGACAACATCTGACCAAAGTCATTTAAAGGGAGAAGGGTTTGCTTTGCTCAGTTTACAGGGGGCAGTCCCTGGTGGCAGAGAAAGGTCTGTTCTATTTGCGGCAGTAGGGGCTTGTGTGGTGCTTGTTCACGTCTTGACAGGTTAAGAATAAGAGAGAACCAAACATAGGGCCAAGTTTTCTCAAGGCTCATACCTAGACCGTAAGGGTTCTACAACCTCCTCAAACAGCACATTGGAGAGGCTCATTTAAGTACCTGAGACTATAGGGAATATTTTCACATTGAAACCATAAGTATAACCCCAAATCACAGGAAACATCAGTTTTGTTCTTCCACTCCCAGAACCCACAAATCATCACCATGCCCTTTTCTAGGACTCTTAGTATTACAAGCCCAAGAGAAAGCAGGCATTTCCAGTTCATTTACTGCCTCCAACGTTCAGATTCATAAAGACTAGAAGGAGCCTGGCATGGAGCTTTCTAAACAACTCAACAAGTTGTTGGAGGAGCTTCAAAAGCCAAGTCATCAAAGAAACAAATGAGAAAGAAAAGCCCTGGGTGTCTGATTGTAAAGCAAAAGGCTTTGAAAATTATGTCATCAAGGCAATGTTATAGGGCCATTGAAAGAGAGAAAATACTTGCATTCTTTTAATAAAATCCCCTGAGGCCTAACTCCTCAACATTTGAAGTTGGAGCATGCATTCCTATGCTATATGTACACATGACCAGTCATCTCTTAAGCATGGACAAGTCAGCTCTGTAACATCTCACACTCTTAAAAAACACAAAATCTCATAATGGCCACATTAAAGGTTTTCACTGTCCGAATGTGATTGCATTGGTTTTGCCATTGAGACACCTAGATTTCCAAAGTGTCAGGACACACATTCAAAATCCTGAATACAAAGACTTAAAATGGTTACATGGCACATCGTTATGCTTGCTTCAATCTGGTCACAGAAAGTATACTATGAACTCTCTCCTTTCACTGGTTGCTTTTGTGGATTCCTTCAGGAAACATGCAAATAGTTATGACCTTTCTTGATTCTCATGCATATGGTTTAGGGTGTGTGTGTGTGTGTGTGTGTGTGTGTGTGTGTGTGTGTGTGTGGTGTGTGTGAGAAGGTGGGTGTCCACGTGCCACACATAACATACCTATGGTGGTCAAAAGACAACCTATGTTGTTGGTCCTTGTCTTCCACCTGGTTTGGGGCAGGGACTCTTGTTCATAGCTCTGTGGAATCTAGCCCAGAAATTCTCCTGTCTGTCTGTCTGTCTGTCTGTCTGTCTGTCTGTCTCTCTCTCTCTCTCTCTCTCATCTCATCTCATCATAGGTGTGCTGGGGTTACAGGTCCTAGCTGCTACTGCCAGCTTTTTCATGGTTTCTCAGGATCTTCAGTTTTGTACAGTAAGACCTTTGTGCACTGAGCCATCTCCCTAGGCCATGATGATCTTTCTAAAGACTTCCTTCTCAGACTTCCTTCTCAGACTTCCAGTCTGTCCAACTAAACCCCAAGCTATTAACAAGCTGAATGAAGTCCCATCTTTAATACACACAGATCTGCTCAAGCTACCATTCCCCTTTTACGAAGCTTGGAATCCTAGAGGCATCTTTCAGAGACCTAACACACAATCACCATCTCCTCCAATCTGATAGGAGTTTCATGTGAAAGGCCCCAGCCTCAAATACACCAGCTAATCCAGGGTTCTTCAGACAGGTTCATTTACAGACAGAAAGCAAATTCCATTCCCAAGATACTGAAAACAGAAGACTACATCACAGTACAGTTTCATATTTAGACCCCCCAAAACCAAAATGTTATAACAAGTCTTGGTTAAACAACTTGGTAGCTTGAGGCTGAAAGACCTGTGACCTGATGTCTGAGTGAACTAGACTTTGCTATCTATTGCTACATCCCTTCCATGTTACCTTATGTTTGAAAAATGGAAGGTCAAAGATGCATCTCAGAAAACTGCTTTAAGTATGACATGAAGTGATGCATGTAAGTCACCAGGCACACAAAGTTTCCATAACATTGGTCCCTTCTCTATGTCATTTTCCAGACATGGAGGACTTTGTTGCCTGAATGTTGTGGTTTGAATGGCTGTCCCTGCCAAGAAATGACTTAATATTCCTAGCATCCTTCTAGCCATCCGTGGTCATGGTCTCTATTAAATCTGTAGCCACAAACTCAGCTGTGTACTGACACTAGCCATCGGTTTGTGCAAGCAAGGCAGAGCAAGTGTGAGCGTAGAGGGGACAGTAGGGACTGTGCCTGCCAGACACACATGCTCCATCTAAAAGGAAAGATCTGTAGGAGATGAGTTGTCATATATTTTCGGTTATCCCAAGAAAGCAAAAATTTATATTTTTGCCCATGTCAAATGTCAACTAATTCAAGATTTAAATCCTGCATAATGTTTACAGGATATAAACACAGATCTTGCTTTAAGAGTTTTCAGTACCTGATCTCAGGTTCAGACACTTAATAAATGTTCTTCCTTTTTATTCCACTAACAGGGATCTTTGGATTAAGGACTAGTGCTCATATAAATGGAAGTGCTTAGAAAAGCCAGAAAGCCACCGAACTCATTGACTATTATTAACCAGGCCAGGGAAAACAGTCTGTGTATTCTACAGTGTAGTTCTCATCTTGAACCTGAGTTTTCACAGTGCAGCTGGTGAGACAGGATACTCACAAGGGGCCCCTAGAGGATGAGTTTGAAGGTTACCTTCCTCTTAGCCTTTGCAAACTGTTTTTATAAACACCTTGCACATACTTCACTTGGGTGGAGGTTGTGAAGGTATAGGGTCCAGTTCTACCAAGACCAGCTCACGTCATGTGCAAATCCCCCTGTCCCCACCCCAAGGAGAGTCCAAAGGCGATGAGGGTCTAAATCTGCCCTTCCACAAGATCTCATTCTGTTAATATCCTTAAGCTCCTTCCTAGGAGCTCTACACTGTCTCTCTGATCATAAGAGGAGAACCATCACTCCCACTGAGACTGATAGGCTTCTGCTCCCAAGGAAGTGGCTTTTTAAAAATCTATCTTATAACCTGCCAATTCTGGGGCCTTGAATCCAGAACATCTCTCTCTCTCTTCATACAGTCCTGTTTCTACTAAACCTTCTTGGAACCTGTGAATTCATGGAACACATGCTCCATCAGAGGCATGTGTGTTTCAACCCCTAAATCCTACAATCACCTCACCAGACGAACCTCCATTTCACTCAGAAAACCAAGCTTCGAAAGGTTACATCCCTTGGTCAGTGCTGCTGTTCGGCCTCAGAAGCAGAACCAGGGCATTTTTTTATTTTTAGGGGATTGTTGGCACTTTCTACAAAAGCATGAGAACCTGGGTTACATCCACAGAACCCAAGTAAAAAGATGGAAGTGGTGGTATACACTTCGGCAGTCTATGCTGGGGAGATAGAAGCAGGGATCCCCTGGGATTCACTAGACAAACCAGCCTGGTGAAATCAGCAAGCCTCAGGTCCCAGTGAAAGACGCTGTCTAGAAAACTCAAGTGATGGCTTTTGTGGAATGACATCATGAGTTAAGCCCTGGCCCCCACACACATGCGCACATTCAGGCAGACAGCACCCCAACAATCAGCATTTAAAACTTGTTCCTTTAGCCACTCTACTGTAGTATTCCCCAGTAAGTCTTTATGAGCCTCAAAGAAACAGCCATGACACTGGCTGGAAACAGTCTCTGGCTGCCCCCAGAGACTGTACCTATTGCTGTCCTATATGCAAGTAGATAGACAACCTTTGAGCTCAAGAAGCTGGGGGACCTGGGAATGATTCCCAGGAGGCCATGCTCCTTCTCGCCACAGGGAAATCCCTCTGGGGTACTCATTAATGGCAAGGTTAAAGGGTAACCTTTGAGCCTGCAGAACCAAAAGACAATAAAATAGCAAATTTATTCGGTTCTCCTTCCTCCTGCTGGCGGGAACTGAGGAAATATTGGGGTGAGTGGCGTGCGGCTCAACAGAGCCTGAGCATCACAGGCAGGATTAAAGGCAAATTAAAATATATGGTGGAAAACGGGTAGCTGACACTGATGTTCTGTTGTCTCACTACTCATCAGACACAAACTGTCACTTGGGGCAATTAAGCAAGGATTAATTACCAGGTTGCCATACAAGCTGAGATGTCTCAACATCACAGCCCAAGGAGTGTACATTCTGTTGGTTTTTTTGTTTTTTAAGGAGTTGGGATGGAAATTGGCAGGACAATTTAACAACTGTTTTTTTTTTTTTTTTTAATTTTCCAGGTCCATATCCTCTGACCTAGTAGTTCCAGTTATGTGACAGAAATATAGAACTATGCAAACACACAAGCATAGAACAGTGACAGTTTAAGAGCATTCAGTAAGAAACAGCAAAAAACAAATAAACCAAAACAAAAAATTGCTTGCTGAAAGTTAATAAATGTATCAGATCTTTATGCTCTACATAAACAAATGTGGAAAATATCCGCAGATTATTACAAAGTATGGAAAAATGCAAGCTCTAAATGATAATGTGAAGAATATATGTTAATAAAATGACATGACTGAATCTGAGAAATACTTACTAAACCATAATTAACATGTATCTCTGGTTTAGCAGTTGAGAGACTGGTTCTGACCGGTCTAAGGTCATAACCACTTTCAGCTCTGCAGGACATAAGGCCTGCCTTGTAACTCTGCCTCAGATGTCACCAAAAGAGTGGGTGGGCCTGGCTGCCAGTGAAACTTTATTTACAGGCTTCTAAAATGGAATTTTCATATAATTTTATGTGGCCCAAAATGTTTTCTTTTTATCTCTTTCTGACCATTTGAAAACCATCTAAGCATGAAACAGGTAGCAGGCTTTGTTCCACAGCTGCACTTTCCTCCTCTCTGGATGATATGTGTGTGTGTGTGTGTGTGTGTGTGTGTGTGTGTGTGTGTGTGCATGAGTGAGATTTCAATTCCTTTCATAATACCAATATCTATTTCCAAATAAGAGATGCCAAATATATTGAGATGGACTAGTTTTTTTTTTTTTTCCTTCACAAGAAACCCCTATTAAAAGACTCAACTTCTATCATACATCTAACCAAATCACATTATACAACCAGTACCTTTCTTAGTCCTGTCTGGAAGAAGATCCCAGGTATAAGTGTCTAAGCCTTTCTCTGTCTCTGTCTCTCTGTCTCTGTCACACACACACACACACACACACACACACACACACACACACACACACACTTTCCCTTTTCTAGCAAATGTATTGATTGAGACAGCACAATAGGTGGGAAACTATTTCATAGCCAAATAACAATCCACTAAAAACCAAGCCAGCATCACCCCCAAATTATGGCTGTAGTTAGAAGCCCAGAGTCACCAAGGCAACTAAGGAAGGATGCTTTTCAAGGCACAGGCATGGCTGCCCCCTGAGGGCAATGCCTCTGGAGCAACCGTGGTCCAGCCAAAGCATGTGCCTGGAAAAGCCTCCTTATCCAGAGACTAACTGTTCTACATAATTACAATAGCCTCACCAAGTCTAGCCCTGCTGTGGGCTGCCCCTGTCAGCTGCTCATGAAAATGGGACTCCAGGAGGCTGTTGTAAAAGTCTACCTCTTCCTGCTCCAATTGAACCTACATGTATACATAAAGTTGCAATGGTAAAGAGATTACAAGGGGGCTTAGAAGCCCCTGGAGGGTCATTGATCTGGCCTTGCAAACCCTGTTGACAGCCTTTAGAAAGAGCTTTGGTCTGTGCCCTGCTTCTCTGGCTGCTTTTATTTTTACCTCTGTTCTCAACTAGGTTGGCAGGAAATGTTTCCTTATGGCTGTGACTCCAGCGGTTCTCAGACTCCTCGTTTCTAAACTAAGTATGCATGCACTCTAAATAGTAAGTAATCCAGTCTAGAGGCCAGCACCCATTTTCTATAGTTAGATACTAAACAGTTTAGGCTATGCAGTCTATGGTCTCTCATCTTCAACTACTCAACCCCACTGCTATCACAATAAATAAACAAACAACAAACAAATAAGATGAAATGTCAACAAATGAGCTAGGCTTTGTTCAGTAATTTCTTATTATGTTCAGTAATTTCTTATGGAAATTTGAATTTCAGATTACTTCCCTAAATTGTGAATTATCATTCTTTTAATTTTCTCCTTGCTCTTTTAAAATTATAAAATCCATTTTGATTCGCTACCATACAAAAGACCTGAAGCTTAGATTTGGCCAAGAGGTCAGCATTTGTGAGCCATAGTCTTGACGTTTGCAGCGCACAGTGTGGTCCCTGGAGCAGCTCGAGCAGCATTTTGGAACCTCTCAGGAGGACAGAATCTTGGGTCCTCTCTAAAACCAAGAGAACCAGAACCCGAGTTTGAACAAAATCTCCAAGCAATTTATAAGCAGGTAAAATCTGAGAGGCCTCGGCCCACAGGAAAATGCTTACAGTCAGACAGATCTGGATGGTCATTGACTAGCTTGGCTGTGAAAAGCCAGGCATCTGCTTGAGTTCTGGGACTCCCACTACAAAAACTGAACAGTCACAGCCACATCCAAGAGTGGCCACGCCTGAGAGATGGGACGCAAAGCACTTGTTTGGTTGTCACCGTTTTCCATGGTATTAGAGCAGCTTAGTGTTTCCAAAACTTGATTGGCAGAGATGAAGCACTCACTTGGGATTTCTAGCACAGGACGGGTAACCTGGATACTCGAAGGGGTCCTGCACTAACCAGAATTCAGGGAACTGAGGTAGGTCAGATTCAATACCACGTAAAGGGAAACTACTCAAGAGTCGCCAGGAAGAAAACTGGCCTGACAATATCAAATAGTTTTGTTTGTTTTTCCCAGAAAAGCCAGAAAGTTGAATTTAATATAGGTGTTTACTTGTTTAATATGCTAAGCTGAGGAAACAGACCCCACTAACAGTTGGAGGACTCAAGTCTTTGGTTGTCCTCTGTTTTATACTAAGTCACAAGAGACAGATGAGTCTCCGGGGATGAGCATGACTCTCGGTGGCCCAGTGGCCTTAGCTAAGTGATATAGCAACTGGGAGCGTTGATTTCCTTATCAATAAAATAACCACACCTAGCTCAAAAGGTTTGGTAAACTTATATATTACACATGGGAGCCTGACACCCACCAGTCAGTTCGTCCTATCATCACATGTGTTCTGTTTTCTTATTGGTGTTTCATGATGGACATCTGACACTGTTGTCATTAGTAACCGAACGAATGTGCAGAGATCAAACCATTGTGCAAATCTCCCTGCCCCTGCCCCAGACTAGATGCAAACCTGCAAGCATAATTGGCTTCCCAGTAGCTCTCTTGTCGCAGATGCACTAAGTACCAAGTCATAGCCCATGAAGCTGCCTTCATCTTCCTCCTTAATATCATCCTCTCAGCAGCCTGAAAACTCTAGGGTTTCCCACTAAGCTGCCATGAGATGACGATTTCCTTTCACTAGGTCACCTCTAGCAAGCAGAGGCTACCAATGCTTCCAGTGACTCCACACAAAGAGCAAGAATTATGGGTCCTGTTTTTCAAGACACATAACCCCTTATTTTTATTAGGAATCTCCCCAAATATCCACATTTGCTGCCTAAAGGAAAACAGAACAATAAAGTGGAAGTATACCACTTTACTCAGCAAAGTCCTTGTGATAAAATACAGTCATTTTAAGAAGAACTACACTTTTATAGATGTCTTTTATCCCTCCTGGTAAGACCCAAAGTGAGGAGAATAATTTTGCCATTCATTCTGCAAGGTATATTAACTCAGTGCCTCTTGATGTTAATGTACATGCAAGTCAAGCCAGGTGCCTCGCTCCAGTTTAAGACTCAGTGGGTCAAGGGATGGGATTCAGACCAGCTTCCTGAGGAGCTTCCAGGGGCTGGAATGTTGGTTTCCTTATCAGCTCCAATCAGCAAGATTCTCCTCCCTTTCTTCATTTAGATCTCCACCCAAATGTCATCTCCTCAGAGACTTCACATGAACCACCTTATCTAGGATTTAATTATTTGTGGAATGGGGCCCGGAATCCTGATTGTCTGTCTCTTGCTGAGTCGCCACCAACAACAAAACACCTGGCATACAACAGCCATTCAAATATTTGTGCTGTAGAGTCTTCCAGTGAGACAGGAACGGGAGCCTAAGTCCTTTTTCCAAGGTCACAGAGCTAGTCAAAGAACAGATGCCAGCTAGATTTTTGGGTGTACTTCAAAGCCCCAGGTCTGAGCACTGTGCCAGAAGAAAGCAGTTTGTTTTCTCTGGGCTTCCTTCCTGGAACTCACAGCCCTTTGTGCTAGGAGGCAATACCTTACGTCTATCTTACCCTGAAGAGATGCCTGTGTGGGCTTTGGGATGGAGGAGGATCAGGATGGATGCATGCAGACCAGTTAAATGGCTGGGGTCACAAGGGAAGCTCTTAGAGGTTTGTTGTTGTTGTTGTTGTAATGGTTAATCTTCATTGTCAGGTTGCTTGGACTTAGCGTCACCTAGGAAATGTATCTCTAGGTTTGTCTATGAGACTGCCTCCAGAAGTATAACTGAGGAGGAAAGATCCATACTACATATGGAAGACAGCATCCCAAAGGCCAGAGGGCCAGCATTCATCTCTCTCTTGCTTCCTGGCTATGGCTACAATGTGACTAGCTGATTCGAGCTTCTGCCCTCATGTCTCTCCCATCATGACAGACTACTATCGTTGGAATGAATGTTCTAATAAGCCCATATGAAAGACAAACAATCCAGATGTTTTATTCATAAAACAAATGCCTCGATTGGGCAGATCTAGGGCTATTGTAACTTCTTCCCCAGTTATAAAATCCCTCGACTTGCCGTTTCTCCTGGCCACATGGTTCTGGTCTACGGTGGCTTCTTATTCCATCCATCCTCTTCTCTCTCACCACACCTACAACCTCCTCTGGAACCTCCAGTCCCACCTCCCTCCCTCCATTGCCCAGTCACAGGTGCTAGCCTTCTACTGACCAGTTACACTGGGGAGCAGGTCCACATGGCATCACTTGAGTACGTGAGCATCTGCTCACTGGGGACAAGCACACCTTGAGGAACCAGTTTTAGCTACATAAGCAGCATCGGACTGAACCACTGCAGACTACCCTCAAACTACAGTCAAAATAAACTATTCCTTCCTTAAGTTACATTGCTTGCCACAGCAATGAGACTTGGAATCTTGGAAAAGATGTGTGTTCTTCGTGTGTCAGAACAAAAGCAAGCTTCTGATGCCCGACACTCCAGCCCTTCTTTATCCTCGGGCACTGGTGTCTACCAAAGGGCTTAGGACTCCCTAGTAAAAGAAGGTAACAGGACCATTTAAAAGAAGACTACAAAGATTACTAGAACCCCACAAATGATCAGGCAGAAGGTCACCCAAGCTGCTTCCTGTCCAGTGATGGGAGGAAACGCCATGAAAACCCTATTCATGGCACAAAAGGGAAGCCTTTTTGCTGGTGCTAGTGGGGAAATTACTTCCATGTGAAAAATCCCTCAGTTTGATGAAAAGGTCTCTTTTCCTTCATGGGCTGAAAATAAAACCCTTGTTTTCCCATCAAAAAATCAGCTGGGTTAAAATGATGTAAAGTTCTAAGAAGCTATGACCACGACGGTCAAAAGAACCCCGGTAATCAATCCAGCATCCTCAAATAAGTGAGTTATATCTCCTCCTGTGCAGCCCTTGGAAGGAAGCTGGGACCAACAAAATTAGTGCACATTTACTCTGGGCCTGGAAATAATTCTTTCAACACTGCACTTTAACCCAGGTAAGTGTCCTTGTCACTCCTGTATAACAGTAGAGAAATTGGGAACTGTAGACTCTTCGGGACTGAACATTCAGTGGTCACACAGCTATATACCCTCACTGAGCCACTTGCCAACTGGCCTCTGGTCAGAAGGTGATCCACAGGCAAAGAAGACAGGGAGACTGCAAACCACCTACCCTGCTCATCACTTCCATTACATTGCCAGATGGATCAAGAGAAGCCATGAGCTATTCTTTCACACTGAATTTAGCTTACAAAAAGGTTTCAATATCCACGCCCATGTGTAAGCCACTTTCATACCTGAGACACCCGAGGGCCTGCCCAGAGCATATCACCTTGAAGACAGCACTGACTCTATTGACAGACGCTTATATCCAATCACATATTTATAATGTTGCCTGCCTGGACTCTGTCACACTAGTCATTAAATGCTTGAAAGCCCCAAGTCTGTGCTCATTGCCCTGAAACAAAGGCAGAGAGCCTGCCAGGCTCATCTGAGGTGGGAACAAAAGCACTTCATCTCTGAAGAAACCAGCTGGGGGTTTCCTTCCTTATCATGGAATGCCCAGCATGCACCAGTGCTATAGGAAACTAGAGATGTGCAGAGGTGGTGGTGGTTAGGGGTAGGGGGTCACAAATAACTTTTCTCTGTTGTATCCAAAACAGTCTCCTTCAAAGGACCCTGCGAGTGGGAGGAAGGATGCTTTAATCCAAGAATGATGCTGGCCAACTGTCCACTGTACTCACTTTTTCCTTTTCATCAAGATGACAGGGAGGGAACTCACCTTTATATCACCAAGCGGAGTCTGTAAACCCACACCCCAACTTCCCTCAATCACCGCCCTACCAGTCAGATGCAGTGGGAGGGTACCCGGATCCCTCCACTCCCAAACAAAATCATTGCAAGCCAGCTGAGGCTGCCTGAAAATCAACATTCGAGGCACATTAATAAGAAACATCTGGCTACGGGAAGAGGTTGACACAGCACAGGCAGGCAGTGGTGGATTTGTGGTTGGGACCCAGAGTTACAAGGACTGAACTGAAAGCACAATCGGAGAACACCAGTTCGTCTAGGCAATCCTCCACCCACTGCACCACGGAGCCTAGCAACACCGCCATGCTCCGGGTTTGAATTGTTTGGGGCAGAGTTACCTAGAGACTTCCCACTTAAAGCTCTGGCATCAGGAAAATGCATCTCCTGCATCCTCCAGTGTCTGGCCACCACTTCCACCTTCAATATTTGTAGCAGATGTAGCTGGGCTCTTAAAGGAACAGTGTTTGCATTCTTTCCATGTGACTTACAGGATAGACTTAAAAGGGGGAAAGTGTATTTATTTTTCTTCCCTAGTGTTGTGTGTTTAAGACCATCCTACCTCCATTTGTGCAAGGCGAACCCGGGACACTGGTCACCACAGGCGTTACATGGCTGGCCTCTCTCAATCCGACCCAGTCCAGTCAACTTCAAAACAAAAAGACAACACAAGCGTGTCCACCACCAGGGCTCCCCTCAAAGCCCCACTTGTATCCTAGGCAGGAAGGCCTGCCCCTCCCACCCCGCCTCTGTGATTGGACTCAACTGTTTTCTGATGTTGGGGACTTGGGACCAGATTCTCCCACCTGGAGAAGGGCATGTGATTCCAGGTGGGCTGTCTATATAGAGAGCATGGGCACCAAACCACCAAGAAATGGCTTGGCTGGGGCTTTGTCTCCCCCAGACACCTTGGTCACCGGTTTCTAAGAAACAAAAGCAAGACCTTTCCGTTCCCTGGAGTTGCGGGGACCACCTGGTGGCTGTCCTGGACTAAGCCAGGGTTCCCTAGAAGAGGGTAGCTGGGACGCCCAAAAGCCAGTCCCAGGTCCTGTTTCTCAGCTGGGGTTCCCATATTCCTTACGAGAAGAGGAAAAGAAAAAGGTTCACCCGCGGTGCCCTGAACTATGGCATTTAGGGTCCAGGTCCCTGGTGGCACTGTCGCCCGGCCTGGGGTAGGGCCCAGCCCCTCGCGCGCCCGCGGGGCCAGCTTACCTGGGGCCACAGGTGCGCGGCCGCGGGGTGGAGAGGGGCTGGGCCCGGGCGCTGGCTGCCGGCGGTGGGGACCGGGCGGGCGGCTCCGCTCGGGTGGAGGACACTCACCGAGCGGCGGGACAGTCTTTTCCGCGAGCTCCGGCTGAACATGGCCGGGCGCTTCCCGCACGCAGCGCTGTCGGTTGAATGTGTCCGCGCTGCAGCCGCCGGGAGGGCGGGTGGACTGGGCTGGTGCGGTCGTCAGCCGGGCGGTCTCCGCCTAGCTGTCCCGCCTGGTTCGGGAGAGCACGTTTCCCCTCCTCCCTTCCCTCTGCAGCTCGCTCCCCGCCTGCTGGTCCCTCCCCTCTCGGCGAGCTCCCCGCCCTCCCCCAGCCAGTCCCATCCTCTCTGGCACCAGCTGAGGCCACTTTCTCTTTTCTCCTGCTTCCTTGCCCTCTGGGGAGAACTCTTTGGCTGGCCCAGCCCCTAAAAGCTCTTCCGCTCACTCTGGTCCCTGAAGTTAGGAGGCAGGGGACACTTCACAGACATCGGGAGGAGATGCAAAGATGAGAGATTTTCACATTAAATTTAAACATTTAAACTCTTCTTCCACTGTGTATTAATGATCTCTCAAAATTTGTTAAACTTGTGTGCTTATCAATATATGTGTCTAATATAAATGTATGCATATAAATGTATGTATCTATATGCAGACAGACAGACAGACAGACAGACAGACAGACAGACAGACAGATAGATAGATAGATAGATAGATCGATAGATGGGTGTGGGAGTGTCTTACTATGTAGCCCTGGCTGGACTATGTAGAACACACTGGTCTTTAACTCACAAATACTGGCCTGCCTCTGGCTTTTGAGTACTGGGATTAAAGTCATGTACCACCATTACCTGCCCTCTTATCAATCCCTTAAAAATAAATAAATAAATAAATAAATAAAGATGTAACAGAAGACTTTATCTTATAGCATGGTTGAAGGATGAGTCAGGTCATGTGCAGTGGTTGTAACTGGCACAAACTCAGGACTGATGCAAGATTAGAGATGGAAAACAAGGATGTTGTTCTAACAGGCAAGACTATGGTGTCCACTAGTCATTGATACATCCGCTCAAATAGCACTTCCCCTGAACTCTCTCCACCACCCACTAAGCCATCCCTTACACATTCATGACATACAAATCATGTGTTGACATCTGTTCTCAACCAAACCCAAATGACAGAAGGGCCCTGTCTTCTTTGCTTAGGCACATATGTAGGTTTGTATACTCTGGATACTCCTGCAAGTCAAAAGAAGACAATTTGTCATCACTGAGAAGAAGATGGTCATCTTCTGGCTTAGCATTTTATATCTGGGCCATTGAAGTTGAATGAAGAGAAGCCATCTCCACCTGGGATAACCCAGCAAATGGGGGGCGGGGGGCAAGATACCTATCTATCAAAATCAAAGGAATAGCCAGATGCAACTCAGACACCCCCTTCTTCATCAGAACAAGCTGTCCACGTTCACCAATAAGACAACGAAGTTTAGTTTGGTTCTAAGGAGAGGCATGTAAGGCCTTTGCCTCAGGAGCACAATTTACAGAGAATAAATTCAGCAATTAAGACAAATATTTATGTACTGTGATCAAAGAATCAAAATCAATACCAGATATATCTGCTGAATCCTGCCTTATCCTGCCCTGCCTCGCCCACCTCACCATCCTTCCTTCCCTTATAAAAATGCTCTGAGAGCCAGAGGGCTATGGTGAGAGATCAGCTGGTGGCATGCTTCTTCTTCAAGTATGAAGCCTGCGTTTGAGCCTCAGAACCCACATTTCAAAACAGAAAGAAAACAAAAGCTAGGCATGGTGGAAAACACATGTAAACTCAGAGCTGGGGATGTGGAAACAGGAAGATCTTTGGGGCTCACTGTTCTGCTGGTCTAGCCTACTTGGTGAGCTCCAGACCAATGAAAGGCCCCATCTCAAAACAAAACAAAACAAAACCCTAACGACGACTAAGTGGATAACCCCCGAGAGAGCAGAGCACCTGCACACACTTAAACATATACACGCAAAGTGTTCTGAAATTCAGACACTAAATAAGGACTGAGGTAAGTGGTGACCACCCACTATCGTCTTTGGTGGCAGTTGTAGAGAATAAGCCATGGCGTATAGAGTGATGTTGTCTTCTGATCATAACAGAACCACTGCACTCACGAATGCACAGAAGCTGAAGTTGTCTGCACAAGATCAAGCCATCAATATTCCAACCAATGTGCAGAAGGGAGGGCTGCCTGATCTCCTCACCCTTAACTGGGGAGCTACTGACACTCGGTGGCATCCAGGGGGAGAGAGAGAACCAATTTTCTTTAAGGGTATGCCCTCTGGTGGATCTAGCAGGATCCAGTGAGTGCCCCATACCTAAGAATGGTATATGGGGAATACAGAGTAGGAGAAGGTGGGAGCGTGGGGTGATCAGGGTTGAAATAGAGGCATGCACATATTAAATCATAAAACTAATAAGGCAATAGCTTCAGGTTTTTGGGGTTTTGGTTTGTTTGTTTGTTTGTTTGTTTGTTTTTTGGCAGGGGGAGGGTCAGGATAGGATAGTAATGGAAACTTCTCAGGGCAAGATGCTCACTGGATCCTCTCGAAGAGTTACTGTACTCTCATGTCTGCCCCGTAGGAAAAGGTCATGGGGAACAGCATTGATGCTGTAATTATGAATGGTGTCTACATGTATTTTAACTGCAAAACTTTTTAGGGCAACACAGTAAGAGCATCAGTGCTGTGTAAGTTTCCAGGAGATGGACAGCAGATGTCCAGAGGAAATGAAACCTGCTATTTATTCCCCAAAAGTAGCTACAGGAGCTACTGGAAGGTGCCCCGTCCCAGGTTTTGCTCCTAGATAAATGTAGCTGATAAAGGATTAGCAATAGTGACATCCTTGAGAATATGAGTCTACGAAAGGTTTGTTGTTTAGACAAAGAGGAGATGCAAGAGTGATGTGAATGAACCTCATGAGTTATTGGAATAAGCCACATTGTCACATAGTTTCCTCCAGATTAAAACCTTCCATCTTGGAGGGAATTAACCTTAAGATGTTAAAAAGGAGGTGAAACACAGGCTGGTCTAAATGAAGGTGATACAGTGTATCTTGCAGGGAAGCTAAAGAAGTAAATGCTGGGAAATGCTCTTAGTCAAGCTGAGCTGCCTGAAAGCAAATCACATCTAGAAAGGACACTCTCTAGCTTGTTGAAATGCCTGCAAGCTATGTACTGTGGCCCAGGTTTCCAGAACTCATGAGTTGTCACCCATGGTAGGGTGGGCTTTTGGTGATGGAGCTTTATTTGAGTCATTTCTGTTCCTGGATGTAACCCCTTACCCATATTCCCTCTAAGTAAATCCAATAGAACTCACTTGTTCACCAAATTGGACTTTGTTGGTATCCATCCTTTGATCTGTCGTTAGCTTCCAATGACTCTGGTGAGTAGACATTTATTTATGTCTCCCCAGGAATAGTATCACACAACACAGGCATGAGCCCTAGCACACCCCACAAATCAGGCTGCAGGAGTGCTTTCTCCGTGCATATTTTATAAGAGCACGTTTTCATGAACCTGGACCCTACTGATGCATTCCTGCCAGACAGGTGTAAATGTCCTGCAGCTTATAAGATCTTCTCTATATACTCATCAGTTACTTTCTCTTGATTAGGAAGATGAAGTTTAGTAAGGAAGGAAGACAAACTCTTGCCATCAGCTGTCTGCAGACAGCAGGCAACTTTGTGGTGCTGTACCTTTGCATTTGTGGTCTTTGATTTATGTTCCCTCCTAGTCTCTCCAGGCAATGTGATTACTAACGGAGCGTGAAGAAATCTTCATACACATTTGTCAGCATGGGGGTCTCTGCTGAAACATGAAGTGGAAAGCCAAAACCAAGGCAGAGTAGCTCTGATTAGGAAAGACACACACCACACCCTAGGATGAACTGATGTAAGATTTAAATTTTTTTCTCCTTTCTGCTTCTGAAATATAGTTCCTGTAATGAACATATGTTCATTCTATAAGCAGAAATCAAAAAGGATCTAAAATTGAGAAATATGCCCTTGTTGCTTGAGAGTTTCTTTTTCTTTTCTTTTTTTTTTTTTTTTAACATCAAATCTGGACCAGGTATAGCAAACACTGTGCATCTCCCCTCACCTTAACCTATATAAAGTCCCTAAATTATTTAGTTTGACTTTTCTATTTTTTCCCTTCTATAAATCTGTGGCTTTTTAAGTCAAGTGAAGCCTCTCTCCTGCTGTGCGGAAGACCTCAGAAGGCCTCAGAGATGTGTCCATAAAGAGCTTCCTATAACAGCGATGAAGAACAGAGTGTGCAAGTGCAGCCTCGCCAGGGGTACATTTATTTGTGGAATGTGCTAGTGACAAATGTGGATGCTGTCAAAAGGGTAAAAATCCCCTGAACAGCAGTCAGCATGTGCGAGTACCATCAGGACGTCCTTGGAATCAGGAGCCTACAAGTGGTAAAAGAGGTTTTCAGGCTTAGAGTGCTGGGCAAATGGAGGAAAGTGACCAGGGAGACTTAGAGAGAGATTTCTCTTAGTGATTGAATATACAGATTTTTCTCTTTCTTTCCAAGAAGCCTTTTTCTGTACTCTACACATTTTCCCATCTGAGTATAGACCACACACACACATACACACACACAGATTGTTTTATATGTAATATATATATACATACATATACACATATAATTTATATTGTAGACATACACTCATATATACAATTTACATATATGTATATGGGTTATATATATATATATATATATATACACATATATATACACACACTACACACAACACACATATATGTGTATAATCAGAAAACAAATAGGAAAGAAAAGAAGAGAGTACTTAGGTTAAGTACTTCACAAAGCATTAAATAAATAATCTGGAATTTATAAATATACTCTAATGCATTAAGAAAAAGTAAAAAGAACTAACCAATGTACATACTTCTCATTGAGAAGTATTTTTAGAGACACAGCCCCAACTCATCCTAAATGTTAAATACCAAAAAAAAAAAAGTACAGATATGTGGCTAAAGGAATAGTTCAGGGTTGTTTCTGAGACAAAAAAGCCACCATTTATCTGAATGTCTAAGCACAGGAGAGTCCCTAAACAACAGGAAATACTAAATAATCAAGAATATGGTATCTTATTCTTTGAATGTTACTCTTCTTTCATTGCAAATGTAGAATATGAGACACTTTTCCTGAGTATTATTTCATTTGAAAAACAGTTTACAAAATAGTAATTAAAACATACATAGAAGATATGGGTACCTACTGTACTAGAAGTAAAACACATGTATTTGTAAATAAAAATATAGATACATAGATAAATAAGAGGAAGAAAAGACCAGAAATGACAATAAACAGTATTATTAGTTAAGATAATTAGTTTGACTTTCAAATGATGGGATAGTTTTCTGTGTGACTATTACTCTTCTCTGTCTACTTGACTCGATTTAGAATCACTGTAGAGAGCTGGAGAGACAGCTCAGATATTAAGGGCTAGGCTCACAACCAAAATTGTAGTGTCACTTTAAAAACATACCTCTGACAGTTTCTTGGAGTCTGTTTTCAGAAAGGCTTACATAGCAGAGAGGACCCACCCTGAATGTGAATGGAATCCCATGGGCTGGAGTCCTGGACTAAATAAAAAAAGGGGTGAGCTGAACACCAGCCTTCTTCTCTCCTGCTTCCTGACTGCAGATCATGTAAGCAGCTGCTGCCTGGTGCTCCTACCGCTGTGACTTCCCCATCATGATGGACTGGACCACACGCTGAGCCAGCATAAATCCTCTGCCTTACGTTGCCTTGCTTAGGTATTTTGTCAGTCATCAGAAACTTAATTAACAACTATCTAATTTTTCTACCATTAGTTTACATTTCTTTTTATAATGAATAAAGCTAAAGATATTAAATTAGTTTAGTTTCTTTGATTTTTTTAATGCTGTAGTAGCCAAGGTATCTTTGGTATAAAATAGAGGATTTTTAAAAAAATTATGTGTGTATTTTCAACCAAAAGATTTTATACCAAAATTTTATATCAAATTTTATTTTATAGCAAATTATATTTTATACCAAAAATTATATTTTACACCAAAATTAAGATTCCCTTTTAAACTGAAAGTATGCATTTTAAATACACAAATACAGTTGTCTTATGAGACAAATATTAGGATTTTTGATGGTGATACTTCAGATATTTTCTTTGCAATTTTCTATACTTTTTGGGTTACCATTCTTATAAATATTAAATGTTTTTTATAATAACAGAAAACTATGTCTTTGGTCTCCTCTTCTGGCTTTACAATGTATGCATGTTTGCTAAAATAATCTCTCTAAAAGCACATTGATCCAAAGCTAGCCTTTTAATCATATTTTCTTACTTATATCAGCCATCTGCAGTAGAGCACATTTCTCAGTGGTAAGGTCAGAGGGGACTGCAAGAAAGATTGTGACTTGGCTGGTACCGGCTTGGAGAGAGAGATGAGCTTAAGTGTATTGATCCCTTAGTATCTCAAGGTATAACTTCATATGAAAGTCTCTCAAGGATCGTTCAGCTCCCACACAGGATCTGATATGAGGTCTGTATGCATCCATGAAAGGACAGTGCCTTCTAATTCACCCAGAAGCGTACTTAAGGCATCAGCATGCACTAGGGAGGGCAGCATGCCACGGCAGGGAGGAGAGGAGACAGTCACAGTCTCCCCATAACTACGTTTGCTTCCTGATGAACCCTAACCCTTTTCTCCAGCTCTTCACCTGTGTTGTGCTGTTTCTCTACAGTGTCGAAGTTGTCGTAACTGGATTGTTCACGTAACTGGGGAGGAGGAGCTAACCAAGGAAGAAGAAAACGTCCATGCACAGCATTGCCATGATCTTCCTTAATCCGTCCCTGAGAGGCATGAAGAAACGAAGATCAGTGTTCTCACACAGAAATCTGGTGTGTCTTCTCAATCCTAGTTAAGAATTAAATCTGCCTATCTCACACCCCCACTCCCAGAACTCTCAAAACAAGGCTCAGAACTGGGGGCTGGAGAATGAGTCAATGGGTAAGAGCACTTGTTCCTCTTGCCTGGATGGACCCAGGTTTGGTTCTCAGTACCCATGAGGGAGCTAACAACCATTCCTCTGTGTGTGTGTGTGTGTGTGTGTGTGTGTGTGTAAATGCATATATATACAAGCAAAAACAGTCACATACATAAAATAAAATAAATAAATCTTTAAAAACAAATTCAGAATTACAGCGTGGCTTTCCACCTTTCTGTGCTTCTGATGGTAAAATTGAAGGTTAAACTGAATTTCATCCCGGTTAGTGGATTAAAAGCTTCCAAACAAAACCCAAAGTAGGTCAACTACAAGGACATGACCATTACAACATAAACATCAACTGTTATTTTCCTTTCCCTTTGACAAGTATACCTAAGCAGCTTAGAAAGTATCTCCTAGGAAGAGCTTGGAGAAGTTAAAAAAAAAAAAAAAAAAAAAAAACAACTCATAAGCTCAGTCCACATTCTGGATCAGTTAAACCTGAATTTTGGGTGAGAGTCATGACCCAGGTGTCCACACTTTAAGAATTTCCCAGGTAAGGGTTAGAGGGAGAAAAGAGAGGGGGGAAATAATAGGATAATAAACAGAAAAAAAGCATTATTTAAAAAAATTCTTCCCAGCTGATTCCCTCAAACAAGCATTATGTGATAGCTTTGCCTGTGTTATAACAAATTTTCCCCTGGTCAGTTGCTTTAGCTGAAGTACCTGCCAGGGTCTTTTTTTCTTACCAGATGCTCTATCTAGTTCTACTGTCATCAGAATGACCCGGTCAACACCCAGTGATGGTTACCATGGTATCTAGGGAGACAGAGTCTGGTCTGTATAAGACTTTGTACTTGACATACTTGGACTCTGGAACCAAGAGGCTGAAAGAAACAACTTAAGGGAAGGAGAGTTTATTTGGTTTACAGTTCTTCTTGGACACAGAGGGTCTTGGTCCATCATAGTGAGAAAACATGGTCCATCCAGTCTGTGGCTGCAGGAACACATGGAAGAGGCTGGGCACTGGGAAAAAAAGACCAAGGAGCAGAGGAAGCTAGGCATTTGGATCTGTGATCTGTGTTTGCCAGCTAGGCTCCACTTCCTCCTAAAATACCATCGGTGTCTGAGAAACAAGCATTCAAAACACGAGCCTATGGGGAACACTTCAAGTTTAAACCGGAAAGAAACAGGCAAGTGTGCAATGCTTAGAAGAGATGATGCTCTCACTGTCTCTTAAAGGAACAGAGGGGTGAGTGCTTTGGGGACCAAGAGAAAGAAGACTCAGTTAATTGGCTGAGTTAGGGTTACTACTGATGCAATGAAACATTATGACCAAGGCAACTTGCAGGAGGAAAAGGTTTATTTCACTTAATTTATCATCAAAAGCAGTGAAGTCAGGTCAGAAACCCAAAGGCAGGAGCTGATGTAAAGGTCCTGAAGGAGTTCTGCTTACTGGCTTGCTTCCCATGGCTTACTCAGCCTGCTTTCGTATAGAGCCCAGAACTACCAGCTTTGGGATGGCCCACCCATCAATCACTAATTAAGAAAATGACTTACAGCTGAGACATATGGAGGCATTTTCTTAATTGGGGCGCCCTCCTCACTGATATCTCTAGCTTATGTCAAGTTGACATAAAATCAGACAGCACACTGGCTATGTGATTCAAGGGAGATGTATCTAGTGGGAATTGTTAAGGTAAGTGTTGTTTGGTTCCTCAGTCAGCTTCATTCTGGTATATAGTCATAACATTTGCAGATGCTTGCCATGACATGATCTTAGAGCATCCTAGACAGGGCCTGAGCTGTGTATCAGATCTGGGAAAGGTCACTGTTGAACTGTCATCTGCCAGCACGGAGGCAGCCTGTCCTTGGACTTCAAGAACATAAACCCAACTTGTATCAAAATCCATGACGTTCCTGAGTTGAAATTTGTTGAAACGCCTGTGCTGAGCTGTCTGTCGCTCTGAAGCAGAGACCTAGTCTTTGATTCACTAGGCTTGGGAGAACATGACTCAAAACTCTCAATTCCTAAGGTATGGACTCTAAAAAAAAAAATCCTGCCTGAAGTGTTCCTACATCCTTGATAGGTTCCCTATCAGAAGAAGTAAAGCGGAGAAAACTGAAGTGCTTTTTCTCATGCTAGAGGGCATGTGACAGATCCAAGATCTTGATGAAGAGTTGTTTGATTCCAATGTTGATTTTCTTCATGAGAAATCAGAGGTTGGATCTCTTTAACCAGAAGCAGGTCGGCACACACAGTAGGTAAGTAGCTAGTTTGATACCAACTTATCTTGCTTTGGACCAAGACTTGAAGAACTCTTTCTGAGTTATTGTGACAGGGAGAGAGAAAGCAGGGCCCCCAGAGGTCTCGCACCAGTGACAAGTTAAATGCCTCTCTTTGGAAGTGACTGAGAGAAATGTTATGCTAATGTTCACTATCCCTGTGGGAACTGCCCCCAAAGATTCCCAGAATAGAGCAGCTTATATATCCTAATTAAAATCATTCCCCAGTCTCAACAAGGACAGAGTATGACTAAATCCACAATCTAATGAAATAAGCAAGTCCAATTTTAATAAATATTATACATTTCATTCTTCCTATTCACGCTTGGCTTCTCAACAGACAAATCAGTTTAAAGGTCTAGCTAGGGCTAAGTGTCTATGATTTCAGTTGAATTGGAGATTCAGTGGGTTTCCCCCCCCCCCCAATAATATTATCAAATTAATCTGATTGTTTGAGATTTCAATCAATTAGCTTCTCCTACCTGTAATTAACAAGCAGCCTCCCCACCCTAGCCCTCACCAAACCTACTTTGACATAGTGTCTGGATTTGACCTTTCCCTGATTCTTTCCAGCTGGGAAAGTCGCCTCTTAAGCCCAGCAGTTCTCAGACCTGGCTGCGCACTAGAGTCAGCTGGGGAGCTGTTTTATTTAATATGTCACAGCTGGCCCCATCCAAATGAATTAAACCAGTATCCCGAGCTGGGACCAGACAATGATAGTTTTTAAAGTTCTCCAGGTGAGTTAGAGCCCAACCAAGGTTGAGAAATCTTTCTTTTCCCATAGTTTCTTGACTCATCATTCCAGACACTTCCCCCACATCATCCTCATACAATGCTGCTCAGCCCCACTCCCCACAGTAGACTGTGCTCCCCCACTTTATGTAGCTGAATAGAAGAGAGAAACAGACCAGAGCGAGGCTTTTAGTTCCTTGCCCCTCAATTGTGCTATCAGAGACCCAGCAGCCTTAAAGTCACCCATGTGTTCCTTGGCCTCGCTTAGTCTGATCACCCAGAATCTGTGTTTAAAGGAAGACAGAAGCTTTGCAGTTGGAGAAGCACTATTCTAATGAAGGTTTAAACCCTCCTCGTCAATGCAGGGACACCCAGGGGCGCTCTTTTCCTTCACGGGGTTTGAAACTACATGGTGTAAACCCTGTTTCCCTAAGGTATTATGGACTCTACAAAATCCTGCTTTAAATGTTTTTCTTTAGTATTCTCTCTCTCTCAGACACACAAACACACACACACACACACACACACACACACACCTGTATTTGAATTTTTTGAGACAGGGTCTCACTGTGTATCATCATCGCTGTCCTGAAATTTGCTACATAACCCAGACTAGCCGCAAACTCACCGAGATCTGCCTGCCTCTGCCTCCCAAGTGCTGAGATTAAAGGTGTGAACCACCCCTGTCAGCCTGCTTCAGGGTTCCTGCGTGCTTGATACCAATTTTTTGTGAGGCAGGTTTATTATTATTCTCTGTGGAAAGAAAGTAAGGCTGAGGAGAGTGAAGTGACTTGCCTGTGCTAGTTTACTTCAGGATGTGAGGGAGATCTAATGCACACAGTAGGCCAGCAGCTGGCGTGATAGCAATTCTTCTTGCTCAGGACTGACACTTCAAGGACTTTTCTGAGTTACTGTGAGAGAGTATGGGAGTGAGGGTGAGGGAAACGAGAAGAGGTCCCCAGAGGTCTTGCTCCAGTGGAAAGCTAAACATCTCACTTTGGAAATGACCAAGAAAAATGTCATGCTAAATGTTCATGGCCCCTGTGGGAACAGCCCCCAGAGAGTGCTGTCTGGCTACTCAGTGGCTCCTGGACATGAACTCACTTCCTCTCCAGCACAGACTCTCATCCCCTGGGTATGAAACTTCTGGCTTTGTTTTCATGTGCTCTTCTTCCATACCATACATAAATCATCAAACCAGATGCCCCCCTCTCTGTCATGTGTGGGGCACGTGCAGTTTAAAGGGGTTATTTTAAGAAAAAATAGTAGAATTTGGTTTTGAAAAAAATCTAACCTTCATTTGTAGCTCACAATTGGGGTCAGTAGGCCAACTGCTCAGTGTCCACTTTTCCACTTAATTGAGATAATCAGTGTCATGGACTAAGTTGGAAATGAGACCCAAATGGTGGCTCCTGGCATTCAGTGGGCTTGTAAAACGGATGAGTAATAGACTGGATTGTTATTTCTTCATAAAAGTGGTTGTAAGGAATTGGGCCTGTATAGTTAGGGCAGGCTTCTGGCTTTTCCAGGACAACTAAATGGGGTGGTTTTATGTCTGCAACAATGGAGCAGGTGGAGAAGGGGTTGGAGGTGGGGAGAGAGGGTGGGAGAAATTGAGGAGATGGGAGGTAGCACTCAGCCCTACCCAGACATTTGGGTCTGAGACTTACTAGTGGCTGTGTCTGCATCACCCAGGACTTCAGTGTCCAATACAGTAGTCACTGGTCACATGTGACTATTCAGTTACAGGAACTAAAAGTAAAAGTGTACCTTCTCAATCATATTAGCCACATGTAACTAAATGATACTAGACAACGCAGAATAGAGGCTTTCCATTATTCCAGAAAGTTCTGTTAGATTGCTGGCTCTGAATACTCCTCTCCACTGGATAGTATGAACCCAACAAGAAAGAGGCAAGAAAGAGGAGACGGTGAAAGGTTATCGAAGAATATCAAACTTATTTCACCACCAATGCTATATTCAAAACTTGAGCCATGGCTTGTGTGACGGGAGGAGAAGTAATACAGTCTGTGCTTAGGGAACGTAAGCATGGGCTGGGCATCTCTACCACAGTGGCCTGAGCAGAAGTGCGGTGCTGTTTTAGACACCCCACCACCACCACCACCACCACATTCCTAACAGTACCAGCCAAGCTTCTAAGGGACTTTAACTCATCCTAGTATGCGGTGTTGCAAGTATTGCTGGGAACTGACCACAACACTGTGAGTCTGTTATACAAGGACTGTGCCTCTGACCTAAATCCCAAGTCCTCTTATCTCATTCTTAATTGAGCCTCATGGATATTACCTATTGCTAGAAAAACAAAGAATCTAAATATTAGTAGGGGTTGGCCATTAGGTACAGAAGAATGCCTAATTAGTGGTTGACAACTTTACTTGACAGGAAAAAAAGCCAGGTTAGACTTCTCATCACTGGGGGAGGCGGGTGTCATATAGAAAAGCTATTTTGTTTGTATGTTCTAAGCCAAGGTCGTGTGGGTCATACAGCTGTTTACCAGTCTCAGCCATCACCGTAAAGTGTGCCTGTGCTTCACTGAAGCTTTTCAGAACAGGTGGTGGGTTGAATTTGCTCCTGGGCACAGCTGTTCTAAGCTGTTTCCCAGATCTCTTCTTTTCTACCCTGATTCAGCTTGGTCATCAAATTGACTGAAGTAAGAGCTGTCTAGGGGATTGGTAAAGTTCGCTCCTGCCTGTGTCTGAGGGCTTTTCTGGAGAGGGCTGACATATGGAATAGCCACTGAGGGCATACGCCCTTCCTGGAATGTGGGCAGCAGTGATCTGAATGGAGTAAAATGGATGGAGGGAAACCCAGCCAGCTGGATGTATTCTTCTAGAGAACATCTACAGCTACTGCTATAGCTTTTGCTTTTCTTGCATCCTTTCCCATGGGGATACATTCCAGAAAGTCTCCATGGAACCTCCAGACTGTCAGTCTTGAGTTAGGACTCCGTCACTGGACCTCTTTTTCTAATGCTTTTATCCTGGGCTAAGAAATTGCTGGGCTCTCTGTCTCTCTGGCGTACACAGTCCAGTGTATCAGGACTCTCTAATCTCCAGTCATGTCCTCCAATCCAGTAAGTCCCCTATACATATGTATAAATAAATATTTATATACATATTATTGGTTATGTTCCTCTAGAGAACCCTAACAATTCACCTTCTTGGCAAAATTACACTTCTTATCCCCTACAGAAGAGTAGTAAGTGTAAAAATGGAAATATTGGGGGTGTATATATAGAATTAGCTTTTTCATTGGGCACAGACACTCTACTTGAGTTAATTAAATTTAATTCTCATGACACTTTGAGTTTGATTTTATGGTTCTCGGCTTCCAGAAGGGGAAGCTGAGGTGATGTGAGGTGATGAGGTGTCACACCACAGCAGACAGGGCTGGGATCAAAGGCCAACTTTAGTTCATGAGCAGAACTGGATCCAGAGTGCAATGGTATATATTTCATTCTGAGCCACTGTTGCACAAAACACCACTGTTTAATATTCCCCAGCATGGCGATCAGGGAGGAACTCAGCCGGAGCTATTCCCAGAGGGTGGAAACAAGAACAGGGGCTGAAAAAGAAATTACATAGACAGTAGCTGGGAGTGGATGGGTTGTGTCTGAAACACCTGTGTGTTAAAATGACTCGCCGAAGATGTACACTGTGTAGCAGCCCGTCGGCTCTGGGGGCAGCCAGAGAAGTCAATATTAGGATGAGCAGGAAGGCTTATTAATTTGCCCGGCAGTCACTTTTAGCCCTGTCTTGTCTAATTCAATAAAGGGATATCTGTCTTTGACATCAACTTCACTTCTCTTTAGTTCCTGTCTCTTAAAAAAGAAAATCACAAAATCAGGAAGCTGCATATAGAAAAACAGGCCCCACTGGAATAGAAGAGCAGGGGCCAGATTTTGTTTGTTAAGCATTTTGTGGATTCTCCTTTGTTGTAGGAAATGTAGGTGTTAAGGGTGGTGGAGAAGGAGCCAGAATGAAGAAGAAGCAGTGGAGGAAAAGATTGATCCGCTCTGTTGCTGAGAGCGAATGCAGGTGAGAGGGAATGAAGTAAACAGGCCTGTGGGCTGCTCTTAGAGAGAGCTGGGGTGAGGCCAGTGGGTGAGATGCTCTGGGAGTCTGAGGAAGGCAAGGTAAAATGGCCCTGAGAAATTCTACGAAGGTCACAAGTTGGATGCTGCACACCGTTCTGAAGCTGGATGTCAAGTTTCCATTGCAATCGTTTCTGTTCTGCAAGAGACAACTCAACACAGACATCAGACCGTACTGGAAATGCACTAGTGAAGTGACCCCATGTATTCAATTCTGGGAATCTAATGCCTTCTGATTCCATGGGCTTCTGCACACATACATTAAGGTACCTTCAAATACACATTGATAAACTAAACAAATAAAACTTTATCTCTGAGAACAAAAGAGAGAGGAGGCCAATAGGCACCATCCTCCCATGGCCTGAGCTTCACTTTCAATCCCAGGTTCCTGCCTTGAATTCCTGCCTTAGCTTCCCTCCATAGTGGAGTGTAATCTATAAGATGAAATACACTCTTTCCACCAAGAGTTGCTCTTGGTCACGGGGTTTAATCACAGGAACATAACCCCAAACTAGAACAACACACATTCAGTAACTGCCTATTGGGATATTAAGGGGAGAGAGCATGGACAGTGTAGAAATGTTTCTTCATGCTCAGGATTCCAACCCAGGTCCCTTCTAGTTCTGTGATGTCAAGGAGCTCTGACCTTTACAATAGCTCTGCAGGGGATGCCGAGGTTTTATGAACTCAAGATGGCTAGAGCTGGAGGCTGGAGTCCTGACAGCACACTCCTCGCGAGTCTCTCCTTTGTAGAATAATACATTGTAGAGCCATTTAACCAATCAAAGCCTCCTCTGAAAGGAGTGTGTGCCTAAAGGATGCCTCAAATAAAGAGAAGGAGAAAAAAATAAACTCACCATGAAGCAACATCTTGCCCCCTTTTTGGGTCATATTTCTTGGATGATATTTTGGACACACTAAACTAGTCCATTTGTTTATTTTTATCACTCTTTTTCCAGACCTATTCAATAGTACCTGTCCTCCAAATTCACTTTCTAACCTGTTTAATGGGAACCGAGAACCACAGAAGAAGAAAAGAGAGAAGAGGGTCTTAGACCACACACACACACCTAGAACACAAGTAATGATGCTGAGAATTATATTGGGAAACTGTAAGTTAAACTTTTTAAAAATTGTGTATTTGTGTGTATATGTGTGTATGCAAATGCAAAAGTGTGGGTGGTCAACCTAGTGTGTTGGTCTTGGTCTTTCACTTTTGCTTGAGACAGAGTCTTGCCAATGTGTACACCAGGCTAGTTGGACAGGGATTGTCTTATCTTGGTGTTTTATCTCACCATAAAAGCACTAGCAGTACCAGCATGTCCTATTGTGTCTGGCTTTACGTGATGTGGTGGTTTGAATGAGAATGGGCCCCATAAACTTATATATTTGAATGTTTGGTTCCTAGAAAATAGACTCTTAGGAAAGGAGTCAGGGTGTAGCCTTGTTAGAGAATGTATGTCATTGTGGGTGGGCTTTGAGGTTTCAAAAACCCATGCCAGGTCCAGTCTTGCTTTCTCTGCTTCCAAATTGCAGACCAGGTATAAGCTCTTAGCTACTCCTCTGGTACCAAGCTTGCGCGCCTGTCATAATTATTATGGACTAAGCCTCTGAAACTATAAGCAAGTCCCTAATTAAATGCTTTCTTTTATAAGTTGCCTTGGTTGTGGTGTCTCTTCACAGCAATCAGACAGTAAAACACATGGGTTTCAGGGGTCTTGAAGTCAAGTCTTCAAGCTTTGGCAAACAGTTTTCCCACTGAGGTCTCTCTCTAGCCCATTGCCATTCCAGTGAGAGCAAAGCCGTTCTTGTGACAGATACTAAAGCAAAGGACACTCTCTACAGATTTTTATGTAAATCTTCTCCTGATTGCAAGCGTTTAAAAAAAAAAAGAAAAACAGAAGAAAATTTTAAAGTATGTAATTTCACGGAGAAATCAGTAACTTAAAATATTTTGGAATACATTATTTAGATGACTACATAAGTATGAAGAGAAACATACACATAATATGCTTCCTAAAAGCTTAGAACAAAACAATGCGTATTTCCTTGTAAAATGCTTTTGCTTTTCTTCATCCATCATGCATGTTTTCTTACAACATCAATATTTTTCCACAGCAATTTCCAAAGTGTGTATAAAAATCCTATTATACCCAAACCTTTGAGATTATTTCCCGTGTCTGATGTGATGGGTAATGCCGCTTGTTTACATGCGTATTATTTGAAGTCAAAGCAGGTGGATAGAAACAAGGATCCTAAATAAAACAGGGCCTTGCTAACTGTAAGCCCCCGTGTCATGTGTTCTAACGTGTGAGTGCCGAGTGGGAAACCACTGCCTTCCTCAGCACATGCTGCTGTTACTGAAGGCTGGGTCAGCCTTTATGGGTGTCAGGAGATAAATACATGCCCTCAGGTTCTCCAACATCCTGTCCCATACTCTGTCTCCAGGATGCAAGAGACCTCTCTCAGCCACTCCGATACTAACAGTGATATTACAGTGAAATTAATGAAAAAGAAAATGGATGGCTTCTGTTGTGGATTGAATTGTGTCTCTCAATTCATATCTTAAAGTCCTAGTCCATAGTATCTCAGGATGTTACGGCTTGAGTGTGAAATGTCCTGAGTGGGCTCGTGTGCCTGAACATTCAGTCCCCACTTGTTTGCACTATTTTTTGAGAAGCTGTGGAACCTGTAGAAAGTGGGGCCTCGTTAGAAGAAGTGGGGTGCTGGATGGTCATATGACTTTATAGGCTGGTGCTGTTTCCTGATGGAGATGAAGTCTCAGGGTGACCCTAATCTACGAGGATTGGTGTCCTTCCATGAAGAAGAGAGACACAGACACAGGGTATATTAATCCTCAGTCGGCATCCCCTGCAGAAAGGCCGGGGCTCCCCAGCATCACAGAACTAAAAGGGTTTGGATTCTGTGCATGAAGAACCCTTTCTGCACAGCTCATGCTTTCTTCCCTTGACGTCCCAATAGGCAGCTACTGACCACGTGTTGTCTTAGTTTGGTTTCCTGTTGCTGTGATAAACACTGGTAATCAAAAGCAACTCTTGGTGGGAAGTATCTAATTCATCGTACCGCTTATATCCATCACTGTGGGAACCTAAGGAGCAACTCCAAGTAGGAGCCTGGAGCAGAGACTGAAGCACAAACTATGGAGGACTGCTACTATTGGCTTGCACTCTCTACTTGCTTAATACCTTTAAATTATTTTATTTTTATTTTTAAAGAAACTGGGTGTTCCTGTTAGACAGTGGTTTATACAACCGTATGTCTATTTCTCATGAATCATCAACAACTATATAACTTCTTCACAAAATAGTTACACACACACACACACACACACACATGCATGGGACAGAGACATGCCAATGTATGTGTTTCTTTTTAATTTGTTTATTTTTATGTGCATTAGTATTTTGCCTGTATGTGTATCTGTATGAGGTCTTGGAATTACATAGTTATAAACTGCCATGTAGATGCTAGGAATAGAACCTGGGGCCTCTGGAAAAGCAGTCAGTGCAGATCTTGGAATTACTCACAGTTATAAACTGCCATGTGGATGCTGGGACTAGAACCCGGGTCCTCTGGAAAAGCAGTCAGTGCTCTTATCCTCTGAAACATCTCTCCAGCCCCCTGTGTGTGTTAAGGAGTTACCTATGGCATCATGATTTCAACACTGTTGCTTTTACAAAATTAACCTTAACCTTGGACACATACATACCTTCGGTGTCCTGTTCAACAAAATCAATATAAGCACCCTGGGGTCCCATAACGCTTAGAAATGAGGATAAAACTACAATCCTCTTATTGACTTCTAATTTTACATATGAGGTCATATAACCAATTTATGGCCCCAAATTTTAGCTTGGGAAAGTAACTCAGAAGCCACCTAGTATAGGCCAGATGGATAGTGTATGCGTTTAAGCCCAACCCTCGGGAGACAGAAACAGCTGGATCTCTGTGAATTCAAGCCCAGATGATCTACATAGTGAATTCCCAGCCAGTCAGGGCTGCATAGTGGCACCCTGCCTCACTGTCTGACTCCCCTCAAAACACACACACATATAAACACACACACACACACACACACACACACACACCCTAGTTAGTCTTTTTAAAAACTCTCACTGTTGTTAGACACCTGAGATTAACAAAACATTTTCATTATTGTATTTACTTTTGCTAAAGACAAAACAACAAAACTAACAACAACAAGAACCTTGAACATCTAATTATCAAGTTGATTTTCTTTCTTTCTCTATTTTGCAGTCTCCAAGTATTATTAGACCACCCCGAGGCATTCCTGAAACAGGTTTACCTCCACCCAGCCCAGTGAACCTCAGCCTTGTCTTAGATCAGTTGCTAGGTAACTGAGGAAGATTTATGCACATCTATTGTTAATTTTGAAGACAGTTTTCAGCTCTGCCATAAACAGCACTGGAAGCAGACACCACACTTGCACTGAGACACTCCTCGATATTTCCCTGAGGTAGGGTATTCCAGGGCACCTCTCCAAAGGTCCAGAATATGCTGCTGGTAACAAAAGATTATGTGGGTGAATTTACAGCTGTCTGGAAAGGCATTTCAGCACATTTGAGAGCATCTCCCTGCACTTGGCCTGCATGAAATTTCATATTGTGTTTTCTCTACCTCGTTCTTCCATTAGAAACAAAATGCAGTCTTTTTTGTTTTTATTCCAGAAGCATCTTCAAAATTGTTTTTCAAGTCAGTGGCTTCATTACCATCTTAAAAGCATTTTTTGGGATACACACCCTTAATATCATTGTAGACAACATGGGTGCTTTTTATTTTCACTGCCTAGGTAAAGTAATAAGAAGGCCAAACACATCATTTTCTCCCTTTGCTCTCCTACCTTCAGTTCTTGTCCTCTATCCACCCCCCGCCTTGTTCTCTCTCAAATTAATCATGTCATCTATTTCTTTAATTGCATACACATACACACACATGCACACGCACGCGCGCGCGCACACACACACACACACACACACACACCTATTCAGTCTGAATAACATTACTTGTATGTATGATTTCAGCACTGACCACTCAGTATTTTATAACCAGTTGGTGTGACGTTCCCTGGGGAAGATGATTTTTTCCTACTGTAGCATCCCTTAGTTGCCTATAGATCTTTGTGTATGGTTGGGGGTCTCATAAGATTTCCCTTCCATGTTAGCATGTCCATTGGTGTCATCCTGTTCTGGTCTTGTTTAGGCAGCCTTGTTGGTGAGACTTCATGGGTAGAACTTCTCTGACATTTCTAGGAGATAACCTCTCACAGCAAACTTACTGTTCCTCAGGCATTTACACTCCTTCTGCCCCCTCTTCCACTATAACCTCTTAGGTGCAAGAATTATGTAGATGTATCAGTTAGGCCTAGGTACCACGTAGTCACTTCTTTCTGTATTTGGATTGGTCTATGCTTATTTCAAGGAGATGTTTATTTGATGTGTAATTAAGACCTGTACTTATCTGTGAGTATAACTATTTAGAATGTAGTTAGGAATTACGCTGGTTCAAGAAAGTGATAATAGTAGGTTCGTCAAGGTCCATGACTTCATGAGCCTTGGGGATTTGGCTGGGTTTCCAATACCAGGTCTGATTTCCCTCCTGTTGAGTAGGCCTTACATTGAATTGGAGAGCTGTTGGCTACCACAAAGGTATGTGTGTCACTTTAGCATCCTTAGGATAGCATGCCATGCTGGCACTAGTCAGCATGTGTTTTAGTTTGTAGGTATAGCTGGCTATGAGTACTGGTTGCTTCCCTCACTTTGGAAGCTTACCCGGCCCCCTCTGATATCATGAAAGCTAATCTTCAAGGAAACAGCATTTAGGTCAAATCTAGCTCAGATAGGAGGCAGAGTTTTTGTTTTTTGTTTTTTGTTTTTTTGTTTTTGTTTTTTTTTTTATAATGAGCTTCCAAATTCAGCTTTTATAGAGTGGCCATAATTATACTGACCCTGTACATACAAAAGTGAGTCCTGCTGCTCTGGGCTTCCAGGAGCATCCGGTCACTAGATTGTTACTGCAATTCTGTACAAAGCTTTGTTCCTGGCATCTTTCCTTCTGGCTTAGATGGCTTCCTGACTTCAGTAGTCTGACAGCTGGTGGCCTGGCTTGGCCTCTTCCTAGTTCATCTTCCACAGTGACCTCTCTCCAGAGAGGTCATTCTGAACTGGAAACCTGTACCTGCCACTCCACTGCTTAAGCTCAGCCGCTGGTGACAGTGATGGTGATGTGCTGATTTCGAGTTCACGTTCCGAGGCCTCTTCTGCCTCTCCAGGTCCATCCCAGGTCACTCTTGACTCCCACTTTGTGACCCTGTGGAGCTATCTTTCCTATAATGTCCTGTGTTCTCTGTTTTGTCTTATATTTGAGTCTTTGTTCACAGCCTCTTCTGCTGCAGATGCTTCTACTGTGCAGTGAGTTCAGCAACGGTCTTTGACTCCTTTCCAATGTTACCTCTATCTCGTTAGGTGCCCCTTCTCTGTGCCCCCAGAACAACCAATGGCTGTCTGTCGGCATGCCTGCAAATTTGCGTTGTAATTATCTGTTTATTTTTCTGTCTCCTTCACTAAATGCTTGCATTTTTGCCAGATCAATGTCTATATATCTTTCCATTCCCATTAGTGTCCCAGTCCCTAGCATGCTGCTTACCACCTCATGGGCACTCATTTGCTGGAGGAAGTAATAGACAAAGGAAACATGATCGTAAGAGGGGGATCAATAGCTCCATCAGCTTAATTCACAAATGAAGCAGCCCAGACCCCAAGAGAGGCAATAGTCCTAGAAACCCTGTTTGCCAGAAGGAGAGACAGAACTTTAGCAGGGTAAGGGAGCTGCACTTATCCTTTCCTGGAGTGGAGAGTCTCCGCTTGCTTGCACACCTGCTGAGAAGGTATTCAGGGTGTCTGTTTAGACAGCCCCCCCTGTGGTTGCTCAGCCCTCCTGGTGTCCTGAGAGACTGTTCATTCCTTCTTGGGTGATTCTGAAACCAGTTTTCTGTGATTTACTTTTGTCTTCTGTTGTTAGGCATTTCCTCTTGTCAGAGAAGAAACCTTAGACTTCCTACTCCCTGGATAAATCACCCTCAAATTGCCCCTGCCTCCTTCAATCACTAGTAAAAATGCAAAACTAACCAGATTCTTGGCTAGAATATAGTATTTTCCGTGCACTATCTAATCCAAACCTCCCAAGGCACAAGTTAAGAAACACACCCACGATTACACATGGAGGAATCCACAGATCAGCCTTAGATACCAAGGAGTCCAACTCCAAGATCATGGCCTTAACCACCTCACAGTCTCCCTGCCTGTCTGAATCCTTCTGTTATTCTGCAGGGAAAAGCCAAGCTCATTAGAGGCTCATGATCTCCCCCACCCCCACCCCACCCCCAATCTCTTCCTCCTGTAATACCAGCTTCGTGGAGACCTAGCAGATAGCATCCTCTGAGGATTATTTTTAAAAATGAATTCCTTTCTCAGCTCTCCTCCCTCCCAAGCCCCATATGATGAACAAAAGTTGCCAGGTTGCTGGCTCCACACATGGTATGTTATTCACGGGCTGCTCTGCTGCGATGAGCCAACTCATTAGTTTCAAAGCTGCAGATTAATCTTACATTTCTGTTTCCTGGAGGTGAAAGGTCATTTTTTATCTCCTTAGCTTTATCCACCACCCAGGAGGAAATTGGATCTTTAAGCATGAGGGACCTTTCTCCCCACGAAGCAGCTGTTCGAGCTTCTCTTCTATGTTTTGAGTGAAAAACGGATACAGAGAACTGGAATTGTGTGTGTGTGTGTGTTTAAACCAAACCAAACCAAACCCAAAAAAAAAAAAAAAAAAAAAAAAAAAAAAAAAAAAACAGAAGAGCATCTTTTAAAAGTAAGAGAAATCTTGTAAATTGTGGGGCAGGGGGAAAAAAAAAAAAAAAACAACGAGGAAGAGGCTAGTGCAAGTAGTGTTGAGAACGTTAGATACAAAACAAATGCTCCCCAGCAAGATGAAGTTGGTAAGATTTAGAAGGCGAAGGCCTCCCTCCCCTCCCCCAGCTCAGAGCTTTGCACTCGCCCTCTGATGCCGCCTAGTGGTGAAATCTAATATGGCACCAGCCCGAGAGAAGAGATGATTATTCAAGCACCACCTCCCAAAACACGGGTAGATTTGGGCCTGAGAGACAGCAGCTGGATGGTTAGCTTTAGAAATCATACTCGTACGATTGCTAACAAAAGGTAGACGCTTGTAAGGGGGCTCTGCTGCTGTGGAAGTGGTTCATGTCCATGAAACACTTCAAGCTTGGTCTCAGTTGCTTTCCAGACCGTTGAGGAGCCGGCCCTAGAGAACAGCACACGATTCCCAGGTTGTGCTGCCCCAGTTAGATCGCCATTTCTCCTGCGTAGCCATGGCTGAATCAGAGTTGCATTGAGGAGGGAAGAAAGCTGTATTGAACTCTGCTTGCTTGGGCTCACTGCAGCTATTGTCTGGCACTTAAGGCTGTAATCAGAGTGAACACACTGACCACTGTTTATTTTCCCCACCGGGCTTTCTCCCAACATTTTCTCCCATCTCCACAGGGAGATTTGGCATTTAAAGAGAGCGTGGGGGAGGGGAGAGTGTGGCAGAAAGGTTGGGTTCTTCCAGAGAATAAAGAAAGCAAAGGCTCTTTATAACTGGAGATGTTTCTATGTGGCGAATGCCCTAGAGGAAATACAACATGCACTGAAGCATTGACATGATACTGTCCCATGAGGCATCAAGTAACCTTCTTGCAACACAGCATCCACCAAAAATGCCCCATAATGAGGCTGAGATGTCTCAGTGGGTAAACCGCTTCCGGCACAAGCGTGAGGACTTGAGTTGAGATCCCCAACACCCATGTAGAAAGCCAGATGTGACAGCGCATGCTTATAATCCCAGCACCAGGGAGACTGAGATAAGAGGGTCCCGGGGCTTGCTGGCCCGCCAGGCTAACTGGATTGATGAGCTCCAGCTTCAGTGAGAGACCCTGCCTCAAAAACTAAGATAATGATGGAGGAGGATACCAGAAGTCAACCCCCAGTCTCCAGAAGTGCACCCCACCCACCCCACCCCACTCACAAATAAAATAATAATAATGCCCACCGTTATCTTAGAACTGAGTAAAGACACCAACTACTAAATCAAGCAAGGACAGAGAACGGGGATAGGAAAGTGGGATTTGGAGGAAGAAAGCAAGCACAGCACCTGCAGCTTTGGATCACTTAGTTCAGCACTATATTCAGAAGGGGCTTAATGACCACATGAAGCACGGGCACAGAGACATGTTTATCACCTGTCATGCCCCCAATTCAGGTCTGTTCTCCTTAAAGGACAATCATGGAGGGATATCAGTGTACTGGAGACTAGAGAGTCCTGTGTCCATGCAAATCTTGGGGCTGGCAAAGAAAGAATTGGGCTAATTGAGAGCCAACCATGGACTCAGCAGCTAGCCGATACTTTTCTCCTCTGGGTTGAGCTGTACTTCGAGGAAAGATGTTGCATTGCCAAGTGGAGGCCATTAGCGAGCCAAATCTACCTTGCAAGGGAGAGCAGTCAAGGCACAGACTTCCTGATTTTGATTACTGGAGTCAATACATGGTCTTGTGGTGATTAGCTCCTAGCTCTTATTTATACCCTCTCTAGCTACATGGAGATGAGAAACATCTGAGTCCTGGCTTAGTATAGGCTTACTATGGATTTAATATTCTACAATCCATTCTGGGGATGGTGAAGGAGAATAAGTCATTTTGTCTGCTCAGCATCCTTTATATTTCTTTCACTGCCAACACCATGATTTCTTCTTCACATTCAGCCCTATGGTTTTCTACAGGCTCCTTTCCTTTATTTACTATCCGGGTACTAGCATCTGGTTCATATCTGCCCAACTGAAACTGAACTATCCACAGGAAAGTCTCTTTTGACCATAGTTGTTAGCAGATGGAATGTGTGTTTATCAACTGTGATCTAATAATGACACTTAACATATCTTCTCATAATTCAGTGTCATAGGACAGTATTTGTTATCACATTCACATGTCTCCAGGTATCCAGAGCACCACTACTTCTGGATGTACACTTGTGGTTATGAGTGGTAGCTCTCTTCTCACAGTCTTTGCTTTCTACTGAACTAGCCAGCTAGGTGTGGTGTTTGCTCATGACAATTGCTAACATTCAAGCAAGCAACAGAAACAAAAGAAACCAGGAGATTTCTCTTGAGACTTAGGCTAAGACCTAGCGCCGTGTGATTTAGAACAATATTCCTTCAGTTTAACTAGATGATCGGGCTCCTTACAACATGGGTAAGATGCCACATGTACTCTCTGGTGAAAAGAAACTGCAAAGTCATAGGTAGCAAGCAAGCATTCAGGAAGGGTGACAGCTGAATTCAGTCATGCAGTCAACCAGCGCTAAGCTAGTTAGCTCTTTTACCACCTGATTAGGAAAGTACTCCAATAAAACCAACAGGAAAAACAAACAAAAAACAAACAACAACAAACTAACAAACAAACAGTAGCGGTAAGCAATATAGACAGAGGCCGGCCAATATTGTCTGGGTCTTTAAATTCTGCTGTGTCTTGACTTTGCAATTATAGTTGATAAGGTGACCTCAATTGGGTTTCTACAAAAAGAAACCAGATCCACTTGTATCAGTCAGGAAGCAAGGTAAGTCTACAGTGTCAAGTGCACAGAATCCTGGCAGAGTTCAAAGGGAAGGCAGGGCAGAAAAGTGGGTTCTGAGGCTGAGCCCTGCAAGGTTGCCAGGAGAACTAGCCAAGAGTGATGGAGTATAGAGTTTGAGCAGGCTGCCCTTAGAAGACCAAGCGGTGTGGAGGGAATAATGACTCAACGGTTTGTCATCGGGATACTCCTGACCAAATATCTGACAGAAGAGAGTGAAAAAAATACTGGTGTGGTCCATGTGCATGGCAGCCACATTGTCAACCCCCAATTCAAACCATACGTTCTGGGAAATGCCAAGGGAGTTCTGGGATCATAGATAATGAGAGAAGCCCTTGATCTTATGATCTTGCAAAAAGAACAAAAGAATTAAGAGAGGCCTATGAGGAAGAGTGCCCAGGACTCTGTTATTGGAATAGCTTTAGCAGCAACATTCCTGACAGCCATTACTATGGACTAAGAGTACACTGTATTCTTAGCCATATGCCAAGCACCAGGCCAAGGCTTTGCCTTGTATTAAACCATTTAAATTCCTATCAATACACTAGATATTTTCATTTCCATTTTGCAAATAAATAAATGGAGTTGAAGAGAACCTATCCCTTTATTGTTCTTGGAATGAACTGCTGGTTGTCCTGCTTCCAATTCCTAGAAGTGAGCTGTAGGCTGTGATTCTCTCTCCAATGTACAATGCTTTGGTTTTTCTGACCATAGAACCCAGTAGGGACCTTTTAATTACCATTGTCCTTCCTATGAACTTTTTATGGATAGCACCCTGTCTTTTGAAATCAGGGCCCAACTTCTGACTGCAGAGGAAAAAATACCCTCTGTGTTAAAAAAAAAAAAAAAAAAAAAAAAAAAAAAAAAAAAAAAACAGAAAATAAAAAAACAACAACAACAGCAAAAACAAAACAACCTTTCTATAGTCTCATCATGGAGGGAACTTGTATGGCACCCACACCCACTTCTCCAGAGAGGAACACTGTATTTCCCATAGGAAAACCCCTTCCATACCTTCAGTTTCTGTGACTGAAGTGCTACTAAATTGAACAGAGCCTCTTCTTTATCCTGTTCCTCATCCCAGACATAGTCATGGCTGCAAACCATTACATTCCAAGTCCTTAGAGAGGCACAGGGCTTACGTAGAGTCTACTAGCTCTCTGTCCTGTGGTCACTTTTCCAATCATTCTCTGTCTTAGTATCTTCTCAGTTTTTGTAAAATGGGTGATGAGGATAGCCCTTAATTTTTAGAGCTGTTGAGAAGAATGAAGAACAATAAACGTCAAAAACCTTTGGCCACAATGCAATAAAGCATAACCATCAGCAAATGAATCTCTAGTAAGAACATAACTCATGGAGGTTAAACACATTATTAAATAATGAATGGGTCAAAAATTAATAAATAATGAATGAAATCAAGAATGAAATAAAAGACTTCCTGGAACTAAATAAAATGAAAAATTCATTACAACAAAATCTTTGGGAGTACTTTAAAAGTAGTTCTACAAGGGAAACTTATAGCTCTAAATGCTTACACAAAAAACCTCAGAAGGAGCACAAATAAGCAACTTAATGATGTCACTCTAGGATTTGGAAAAACAAGAACAAACCAAACCTAAATTCAGTAGATGGCAAGAAATATTTAAAAAATCAGAGTAGACATTCATAAAACAGATTCAAAGAAGACAGCACAAAGGATCAATGAGTCTCAGAAATTATTCTTTGAGAAGATAAACTAGATAACCAAAGAGAGAAAGAGAGGATGCAAGTTAACAGAATCAACTAGGGAAAAAGTCAGAATATTATAGGGAAAACTTTAAAAACCTACACTTCATTAAGTAAGAAAGTTTAAAGGGAATACATTTCTAGATTCATCCAAACCACTAAAGTTAAGCCAAGAAGAGATTGACAACTTAAACAGACATATAACAATAAGGAGATCCAAACAGTGATTAAAACAAAACAAAACAAAACAAAGTCTGGGCATAAATGGATTCATTCGCATCAGAATTCTACAAGATTTTCAAAGAATATCTAGTGATCAATACTTTTTAAAATAGTCAAAAGAACAGATATGGAAAGATCTCTCTAAAACTCCTGAGAGAGGATTAATATCCATAATATATAAAGAGCTCAAAACACAAAGAGTCACCAAGGCAACCCAATTAAAACATAGGCTATAGATCTGAACAGACATTTCTCCAACTAGAGACAAAAATGACTAAGAAATATCTCAAAATTGCCCAACATCCTTAGTCATTAGGGAAATGCAAATTAAAGCAATTTTGAGATTTCATGTAACTGCAGAAAAAACAACTGAGAACAAATGCTAGCACAAATGTGGAAGGGGGAGGGTTCTAACCAAATGTTGGGGGGATGGCAAGCAGCCACCATGGACATTAATGTGTAGAATTCCCAAAAGGCTAAAAATAAAGTTTTTCTTTTCTTTTTTCCCCAGCAGAGTCATTACAAAACAAACAAACAAACAAACAAACAAAAAAACAGCAGAGACCAACTGACCATAAGGTGCTTGCCTCAATAAATAAACTTGCAAAACAGCTCCTACACTTATGGCTTAGGGGGGCACCACTGAAAGGGGTGTGAAAAGATTATAAGAGCCTGAGGACCAAGAAAGTCTCCCTCCCTCCCTCCCTCCCTCCCTCCCTCCTCTCTCTTTCTCTCTCTCTCTCTCTCTCTCTCTCTCTCTCATAGATAAAAAGCCCAGTCTTTTATTTACATATCAATTCAGTCATTACCCCAGGTTCCCTTTTGATTAGCCCATGAATCAGCATCCCTTTATCCTCCCCCTTGATCCTTAGATGAGACAGCAAGCATTTTTTTAACATTGCAAAAATAATTCAGAGATCTGCCTGCCTTTGTTGAACACAGACAATAAGATAACTGAGTGGGACATCACTCTGAAATTATCATTCCTATCATTCTCTCTGCCCTAGGCTGACCTTGAACTCAGGAATCTTTCTGCCTTTGTAAGCACAAACAATAAATTTAGCTGGATGGGATCTTGCCCTGTGATCACCACTCCCTAAATCTCTTTATCTCTTTCCTTAGTATTTTTCTGTCAAGTGCTCATAGTACAGCTGCCTCTGTTCTTTTAGATTTGTAAAGCTCCTTATACAATTCATATTGCATCCTTATATTTTACATAGTTGAGAAATTATATATTTTTGAACTCATGTTTTCAGAGTTCTTTCCCACAGCCTTAAGGGCTGTCCTGAAGGTCTCAGCATTTACCACACACCCTTGACTTCTGGACTCAAGCTGTTTCTAATTATCATGCAGTCATTAACCTTGGCATGTAGAACATTTCCTGAAGGAGAAACATGAAAGAATATATATATACACAAATAAGCCTTATACCCACAGCAACCACTGACACCCTTGGAAGCCCATGCCCTGCTGGCTCTGTTTCTGAGGCAAGAATCATGTTATACCCTTATTCTTTTAATTTTTAATAAAATTATCAAATGCAAAAAATGGGAAAAATATTTGGTATATCCTCAGGGAGAGAAGGAAGGGAGGGTCCACCTCTGCTCAGGCCTTGATACATGGTATGGTAGGCCAAATGGACTGCTTTGGAAACACCTCATATTCTATTCTCTCCTACTCTCCCTTCCCAGCAGTTTGGTTGGCCATGGGGTGTGGTGTGGGAAGCCACATGTGCCGCTGCAGAGTGGCGCTAGCTACTGCTGGCCACCATGCATAAGTTTGGGCAAACAACCAATGTGTACATATGCAGTAAAGTTTTTTGCCAAGATACTGCCTGGCCCAGGCATGATAATGAGGTTCTGTGAGGTACTGAGAGAATAACCAATCAGATGTGAGACATACAAATGAGGTATGTTAATGAGGTTCTGTGAGGTACTGAGAGAGAATAACCAATCAGATGAGGAACATGCAAATGAGGTAGAATGCATAACCAATCCGGGTGTGAGACACGCCTCTCCTAGGCCTATATAAGCAGCACCAGTTCTGGGCTCGGGGTTTCTTCGCCTCTGCAATCAAGTTCTCCCAATAAACATGTGCAGAAGGATCCTGTTGCAGTGCCATTCTTGCTGGCGAGTCGGACGCGCGCAAGAGTGTGGACCTGTCCAATGGGCCTCTCTTTCCAGTGATGGCCGACTAGGCCATCTTTTGATACATATGCAGCTAGAGTCAAGAACTCCGGGGTACTGGTTAGTTCATAATGTTGCACCTACAGGGTTGCAGATCTCTTTAGCTCCTTGGATACTTTCTCTAGCTCCTCCATTGGGGGCCCTGTGATCCATCCAATAGTTGACTGTGAGCATCCACTTCTGTGTTTGCTAGGCCCTGGCCTAGTCTCACAAGAGACAGCTATATATCATGGTCCTTGCAACAAACACTTGATAGTGTATGCAATGGTGCAGTACAGGGGAACGCCAGGGCCAAAAAATGGGAATGGGTGGGTAGGGGAGTGGGGGGGGGAGGGTGTGGGGGACTTTTGGGATAGCATTGGAAATGTAATTGAGGAAAATACGTAATAAAAAAAATATTTGCTTATAAACAAAAAAAGAGTGTGGACCTACCAATATTAACAGGTGGAAAGAAGATCTGATACATCTACGCTAAGATTTTTTTTTTATTCTCAGTACTGTTGAAGGATCTGCCTAGATGAATCTAGAGGTTTCAGATGGGGCTAGGGTGGAAACGGGTATCAGCATAAGAAGGCCACACAGAAGCTTTTCAGACCTTGTGTATTCTCACCGTTCTCTCATCTCTGAACCCACAAGTCACACAGACTGGTCAACAAGGGCAGGAGAAAGAAAAAAGAACCTTCCTGGTAATTACTTCCTGCCTCCCTCTTCTCCTCTCTTTCTTTCCCTCATCCATCAGAAGAACAAAACTTCAGTCCACCATGGAAATGGGTAGGAATCTCAGTTCAGCTTCTCCCTAGTCATGAACTGGGACCAGCTTTGCAAGCCCTACATCCCCTACAGGAAAAAAAAATAACATTAGTTCCACTTTATGTAATGAACATTCTGTATAAAACTGAGATATTGACAGTTTCACATCTCAGTCTAACAGTGCTCATCCTGTGTACTTCTACAGAGATTCAATGAGGAGGCATAGGTAGAGCCCTTGGTGCCACGTCTGACAGGGAGGTAACACCTCATGTACTTGAGCTTGAATTCAATGTTAAGGAAGACAATGGGCAAGAAACAGAAGCACAAATGAAAGACAACAATAAGACCTCATGTTTCTGGTGACAGTCTTTGGACTGGACCTCCAAATCTGCTTATATTCCTTTAAATCTCGCCCGTCACTCCTTTAGGTGTTAGTGCCTCCACCAACAAGGTGAAGCCCGAAACAGACCAGGGCACATCAGGACTCGCTGGTTTTTGCCTCTCGTGAGGTCCCCGAAGGTCTGAAGATCTGATCACGGGAGAAGGAACAGATCCGGGAAAAGCAGGAAGGGGCTATTTTAAACTTGCCACTCATATTTTTAAACATCTTGACGTCAATAAAATGCTTTCCAATTCAGTGACAACTGGGGCATTTGTTTTGATCGTGGGTTTCTCACCCACCAGCCAGTTATTTTGGTTCCAACAGGGGAGCATTTGTTTTCTGAAAAGGCGACAGTTTGGTGCATGATTTAGTCTCCTGGTTTCCTAAGCCTCCATGATGTGTCTGTCCCCTGAGTTATCCGGTTCTTCCTGTTGACCAAGGCCCTGTGAGAGAGACACTTTGCCCTGGCCCATCTTTCCTTTTCTCTACATGGTAGACTCATACAGATTACTTAACTTCAGTGTGACTGTCTCATTCTTGATACTCCGAACGCCCTGACCCTTTGTTACATGTCCTCATTGGTGATGGTGATTTTTCTCATAGTATGGATCACACACAGTCTTATTGTTCTCTGTGCTCCTCTGTAGAGCGTCTGTCATCCCCATGGGGCTAAGGTGATATACACTGTCAACTATATTTTCTAGTGCCCTCTAGATCCAGTCCAATGCATGACAGGTGGAGGTCAATGCTAAAAAAAATAATTCATCACTGCATAAGTCATAACAATTAACTTTATAAACATTAGTTATTAGCAGAAGTTTGGCTACAAAGAATGTGACCTGTAAAATATCCATTAATGAGAAATAAATGTTTGTCAAATGTCTATAATATACAATTATACCCTAGCACCTTTGAATCCGGGGCTGAGGCCAAGGAAAGGGTTGTCTTCTGAGGATCTGAAAAGCATAAATGCTGACATAATTGGCCCTGCAGATTAGTAATACCTACTCCTCATTTATATTTCAGGAAGTGCCAAGTACTATTGCAGGTGTCTTGCCCAGGTCACTTTTCAGTTAGTCATTAGCAGGCATAGAGCTCCTGCTGCCTGAAGGGCAGTTTGCCAGCTCACCCAGTGTGTCTAATCTGCCTCTTTCCTTCCTTATTTCTTCTTGCTTGTTCTGAAAAGCTACTGACTTCATGGTGGCACCGGGCAAGCCTTGGATAATAGTGGTGCTGATAGCTTATGGTGTCCTGTGGGGGTAGATGGGTGAAAGAACCCTATAACCCTTCTCAGAGCAACTTCCATCAGCATTGAGCAGTCAGCATGGGATGCCAAGAAATTCAAAGCAGGAAGTCCATGAATAGGGTTGAGCAGATGAGCTTTCTAAGAAGAATACAAATGCAAGAGTCTGGCTAGGGAAGAGGGGTGTTAAATAAAACACCCCCCACCCGGCCCCCAACGTTTCATTATACCAGCAAGAGGTAGTAAAATGATAGACTTTTAATGATTTTAATCAGAACTGGTAGTGATTACACACACCTATAACCCAAGCACTGCGGGTTCAGGCAGAAGGATGAGTAGCTGACCTTCTGGGCTACACAGGGATACCTTTCTTCAAAAAACAAAGAGCAAGCAGACATAAAGATGCTACTCATCAGCGCTATTCTAGCTCTTCCCCTTCTCCAGCTGTGGAGGGTTGCAGCTCACGGTAACCACCAACGTTGCTATGGCCGCAGAATTTGCTTTGGACACTGAAAAGCCCATAGAAGAGAGACATGGTGCTAAGGTCTGGCACCCCAGCAGAGGACTCGCCCATTGGTGCACCAAAGTAGGGATGTAAGAAACAGGAGGAAACTTCTAGTCAGGCTGCTTGAAACCTCCTGAGGAGGAGGTTTGACCGAGTGACCTTGAAGGAGCCCAGGACTCCCCAGCTCCTGCCACACCCACATATATTAGGTAAGTAGCAAATGAAACAAACTTTGCTGAATTAGGGGATGGGAGAAAGAGAGCAGGAAGGAGGGAGGGGTAAGACAGGGATGCTGCCACTGTCTGTTTAAATGAAGGAGGTCCTGTCCTCTGGTCTTCTTAGCTGCAGTGTCTCCTCCTATGAGTGTGCTTCTTGATATGTAAAATGTATGTTCTATGAAATCTTTCCAGTTTAAATTGTACTACATTCTTAGTGGGAATTTTCTTCTTAATGTTTTTATTAAGCATTGCTAGGATGGAAATAAAAGTAAAATATATTTTTTAGCCACATTACATTGTTTCCCTTTCTGACATATATGCATTATATATGTATATTTACATGTCCATGCAAGGACACACACGTGTATGGGGGGGCACAGGTTGACATTGAGTGTCTTTTTCAGTCATTCTCCTCCACTTCACTCAACTTAGAGGTTACTGATTTGACTACCCTAACCAACTAGCCCACAAGCACTGGGTTCCCCCTGTCTCTGCCTCTGCAGTTCTGGGATTATAGAGTCCATTCAGTCCCTTGGCACTGGGAATTCAAGCTCAGAATCCTGTGCTTGCATAGAGACACTTCACTAAGCCATCTTATAGTCCCCACTTTATGTAATTTTTCAATTGTGTGTCATACAAAGAAATGGCTCTGACAACTTCCTACTCCCAAGGGAAAATAAACAACAAGATACTCAGCAGGTCTTTGGTCTTAGGGACCTTCCAGAACATGAAACCAAAGAAAACAAGACTATAGGAAACAGCAAGAAAAGCAGACTTGAAGAAAAACACTTGTGATTTACTGTGTGTGTGTGTGTGTGTGTAAAATGCAAATTAAAAGGTCTTCAAAACTACATTCTAAATGTATAGAGTTTTCACCTCCAATTTAGGTAATCAACATTTAATGTTAAATAGGGAAGCCTGTCTATGGCATGATTCTCTAGAAAGCTCCAAGAAGAAGGAGGAGGAGGAGGAGGAGGAAGAAGAGAAAAAGATTAGCTAGATGACTTTGTTGAGGGTTAGATCTAGGTTTTGATCCTGACTGTGATGTCCTGGAACTTAAGAGGTAAGGCCGTGAACTTCGCTATCAGCTGAACTGAAAGAGTGGCTTTCTGGAGCTTGGAGATTCATTTTTACATTGTTATTAACATGAAGATATCAACATGACATCTTCTTCTTCTTCTTTTTTTTTTTTTTTAAAGAAAGCATCTGGCTGTGTTTTCCCAACTGTTATTAAAGCAAAATTAGATGAGAAGACAAATGTGCACAGATTGCTATTTTAGGAAACTGTTGAGAAAATAAAAATATGAAAAAAATATGAAATCAATGGAGCATCGGGAAAACGTGCTCAGCTGTGGGTGTTATTGTAAATGTATCTTTAACCCTTTGTCAGGGGTTTGTGTGAACACACACACACACACACATATGCACCCTCCTTCCTGATACCTTTCTTAAAATTCTCAGGTGCTTAGAAATAGCAAATTGCATTGCCAACCCTTTATAAAGCCATCACTGGTCACAGATCTTCCCAAATGTCCAAGGTAACTGCTGTGACTGGTGATGAAATCCAATGCAAAGCCATAAGCACTCAGTGTTCTCTTGTGCTGTTTCCTCTCTCCTAAGTCTGCTAGAACTTGGTGTCAGAATCTCCCTCTTGCTCTGCCTAGTTTTGGTAGGAAGAGAGCCACATGCATCTCCTTCTTGATGCTTCCCTCTGTGATACTGTGTATAGTTGGTATTTGACAGGAGATCCTAAAAATAATAATGCAATTTAAAACTCCCTTCTGTTGTCCTCTACCAGTAAGTATGGGTGAAAGGCAAACTGAGGTATAAGAAGCAGGCAAGAGTTTGCTCTCTGGTTATATTGGGAATGGAAGGATTTCTTTGTGGATTAGAAGATAAAGGATTTCTTTAATGATCAGAACTCACAAGGTTGCTTCAGAACCATGGGTAATATGGATGGGCAGGGGTGGGAGGGGTGGGGACAGAGACCACATAGAAAGGCAAAGAAGGGAATCCTTGGCAACCTAGTTAAGACACTGGAAGGAGATAATGGCATCTTGAGTTCTTGCTTAATTGTTGTGACAACCTGAATCACTATCTCTATCTGCCAGACGTGAAAATTTAAAGTATACAAGGCTAGATCACAACACCATTAGGAGATGACCTGGGACGTAAGCCAAGGCGGTCCAGCTCTGGGGTTTATATGTGTAACTGGCCAGCAGAAAGGGCAGAGGGGAAGACAGAAGGGAGGGCAGGATATGAGGAGAAAGCAGAAGGAGGATGAGTAGACGTTTTACGTAAAGAGAACAGAACTGAGACACTCAGATCATGGGAGATTTAGCAAACATCTCAACCCCAAACATGAAAGGAGAAATGGAGGTAGGAAGGTACACAGAACAACCAAAACCAGCAAGAAAGCAAAGGCTGAATATATCAACATGCCAAAGCAAGATGTACCAGTGAGGGACCTGAGAAAGCCAGATGAGCCACGCAAGCTAAGCTAACTAGAGGTAGATAAAATATGCACTTAGAGGGGTTACATGCTAGAGAAACTTACATACTGAGAGAAGCATGAATTCATGGGTAGAGGCAGCAAAGGGACCCGCATGCTCAAAGGATGAGGGGCAAGAGAAAGGAGCTGTCATCAGCACCTGTGAGACAAGTATGACAGTTGCAGTCTGAAGCAGCAGAGACCTTAGTCTGGGGCCACTGCCTGGCTAAGTGGAATCTCAAAATATAAGGGTCAAGGAATCCATATCCACTTCTTGTTCTTCCCCGAGTCCCCTGACTCTGCATTGGCTGAGCCCATTCAACACCAAAGGGCTATGACCAATGATCAGTCACCATTGGCCGAGGAGGGGTCTGGAGTGGAATATTTTAAGATGCCAAAGCCAGAATATGAGGGTAGGACCTTTCTCCCTTCTCTTGAGACAAGGTTGAAGGGCAAGAGAGGGGAGGCAGGGGACGAGGATGCGGGATGATCCTGTTGTTAACAAGCAATGATGTAACATGAAAACCCAGCCCGCCACCAGGTTGTTTTAAGGAGCCAGTTAAGCCTGGCAGAAGGTTCCTGTGTCCTTCAGAGCCTCAAACTGTGTCTCAGTGCTCTATGGCTGTGAAAAGACACTGTGATCATGGCAACTCTTACAAAGGAACACATTTAACTGAGGCTGACTTACAAGTTTAGAGGTTTACTTCATTATTGTCATGGCAAGAAGCATGGTGGCATGTGGGCAGACATGGTACAGAAGAGGTAGCTTCGCGTTCTACACCCAGATCAGCAGGCAGCAGGAAGAGAGAGACACTGAGCCTGGCTTGAGCATTTGAAACCTCAAAGTCCACCCCAAATGACACACTTCCTCCAACGAAACCACACCCCCTCCAACAAGGCCACACCTCCTAATAGTGCCACTCCCTATGAGCCTAATGGGACCATTTTCATTCAAACCACCACAGACTCTGATGCTTATCTCACTGACAGTGAGATATGAACACATAACAATTCTAGGGAACAAAAGCCACAACAATCTGGGGATGCTGAGAACATTAAAGTGAGGGGACTTCTTACTTGTCAGGCTGTAGATGTCTTTGCTTCTAGTACAAGGTGGAGTCAGAGAGGCAAGGTGCCCTTTATTTTTATCTGAACCCTATGTAGCCCGAAGGAACCTTAGTGGCACAATTGGCAAAGCACTGTGTCCAGAAAAAGAGTCTTAAAAGGCAGAAGGACATTTGGGCAGATGGTTCTCTACCTTTCTGCAACGAGGGAGAGCAAAGCAACTGAAAGAAACCCAAACCCGGGGAAGCAAAATCAGCTCCTTTGCTTGAGCTGTTCACCATCAGCCATCAATCTTTCTCCAATTACTGTGATCAGGGCTACATGAGGTCAGTATCCAGGGCACCCACAGAGAATGCAAGTCCTGGGGAGGTGAGAAATGATATAGGGGCGTAACTGGCCACCCAGAGAAGAAGGACCTGGTGAGCCAGCGGCAAGAGTGTCTCTGGAAGACAGCAGCTATGTAGTAATTGGGCCAGGGTCAGATGAGGGGCAAGGTAGCAGCTCAGGGTATCTGTCTACAAGGAACGCGGCTCATGGTTTAGAATATTCTGGGAGTAATGTGCCTGCTAATTCAGGTTTCCTTATACAACTGGAGGCAAACTGAGCCTGAGAATGTCAGAGGACTGCCCCTCAGGGAGACATGAATAACAATGTCCCCAATGCAAACTGACCTTTGCAGGGTAGCCTGCCAGTGGACTCTAGATCGCACCAATGGCCACCAATTAAAGGCAAAGTCCAAATACCTATAGAGACAGCTCTGAAACTGAGATTGACACAGGAATACTGTTTGAGGGGGCCAATTATTTTATTATTCACACTTGGAACCTTTAGGAATTTTCTGTGACACCGTCTGTCTATAAAATTGTAAGAGTAAATGGAAGTGTGAGAGGCTTCAAACGGTAGGCTTTCTTTAGGCAGCAAATAGGTGAAGGGGAATTTGTATGGAACACACACACACACACACACACACACACACACACACTGTGGCTTTGTTCTGCCTTACAAATACAAGGTGAAGAAATGTTTAAAGAATTCTGCTTGAGGCAGTGTGTGTGTGTGTGGTGGTAGTGGGGCTGGGAGCAAATAAGACTGCCCATCACATCTAGTCCCCTCCATGTGCTGAGCTCTGCTGGGCAGGAGTTGGGGTGGGGGGCATCCCTTAGGAAAGTCTAGCCCCGCCCTCAATTCACAAAACCTGCTGAGCACAAAACCTAACAATACTTATAGATTTTTCCTTTCTCTTATGTTTCTTCCTTTCAAACTCAAATGCACCAAAACCTTGTTGTAAACCAGACTATAAATGGTGAGCACAGTCTATTTTAATTTAAGCCCAAGGGGTCCCCGGGGATATGTAGATTTTTGAACTTAGATAGATACGTTACAGAGCTGCATTGCTAACAGCATGGCCAGTAGCCAAACATGCTTATTTAGATTTAAGTTCATTGTAACTGAAAATTTAAATTCAGTTCTTCAATTTCACAACCTAGGTACCAAGCACTCTTAAAGTCACCCGTGGCCAGGATTTGTCTAGTGTACAGCACACAGCGAGCGAACACTCTATGCTATGGATGGTGCTTATAGAAAACACACTGTTAGGGTCCACAAATGGTATCTGCTTACTGTGAAAACATTTAGCTGTGGAAACTTCAGAGAAGCTAAATAACTCACTCACTATCACACAGCAAATGTGTGATGTAAAGCCAGACTCCACAGCCTTTCCTTATATAAGCTGGTGATGCTACCTTCCACAGCCATCTCCCCAAGAGAAAGAAAACACTACCATGGGCAAGGAGCTACTTGGGGAGCCGGCATTTGTTGCTGACACGCATTTAGAGTCAGATAGGCTGGAGCACAATTCCATTTGTGTGTCTGCCTGGGTGACCCAGGCCGTGAGTGTCATTCTAACTCCGAGTGTGTGTAACTCGGGGGCACCTAATGAGGATTAAACGAGAAAACACCAGATGCACTTGCGCAGAATCTAACGCGCAGAAGCTGCCCAGTAAAGTGCACGTGATTCTGATTTCCCTGCGAATTCTTTTCTACCTGGTAAACCCCAAAGTGCCAGACTTGCCTTGCGCCTGGCAAAGCACATTTCTGAGTCTTGCTCGCCCCCTGATGGTCATTTCCCCCACTTTGGTCCTTTGGTAGCACAGAGGAGCTGTGAAAGAGCCAGGTGGAGGAAGGGAGACTGGGACCTTGAAACCTCAGGAGAAACTTAAATATTCTAACCTCCTTACAGACGCCACAGCCTTTACTGCCAGGCAGAGGAAGGAGGTGAACTGGTTTGGTCTCTATTTTCTGTATGGTCTAATGGCCGTGGTCCCAAGGTGTCTAGGGGCTGGCTTACCCACAAACGTGAGATAGCATTACTTAATCTCCCACCTGATGCTGATCGCAAGTTCCACTTCCTGCCCACATCAGCATAAAAGGCACGTTGAATTTTCCACCAAAATAGGTTTACAGTGGTCCATGCACTTCCTGTTGTCGGATACCATCTTAGTACAAGCTTCCATCCCTGTTCCCCATGCTGGGGCGTTGCCTACTTCCCTGGCCTGTTGTCTTCAGAAGGCAGTAGAGCAATGGTTCCACATCTGTAGCCCTTCGATCACCCTAGGAATTGTCCAAGAACTAACGGAGCTAATCCTCAACTAAAGATGTCTTGAAGATGCCAGGCAGAAGGAAGAGTCCCAGTATTCATGGTTCCTTAAGATTCTAGATGGTTCATCTGTCCAGATGGCTAGATAATCGCTCAACTTCTAGACCAGACTAGAAGCTCTGGAAGCCCCACAGACCACTGAGGCTCACCTGTAGTTTCTGATTTAGTGATCATGAGAATTCCCATTCCTCACAAACCCCCAAGTGCTGCTGTTGGCCTGAAGACCGCACTACAAACCTGCAGTGGTAGCTGAACCTGTGGCTCGGTGGTATAGCACCTGCCTAGGACACACAAAGCCCTGGGTCCTATCCCCAATACCACAGTAAATAAAAATAAAAAACAAAACCTTAAAAATTCACATCTTGTGCCTCATGGTCTACCAGGCAGTATATTGCCCAGCTGGTCTTGTAGTTTTTCACTTCCTCTGCTCCAGCCCCACCCTTGTCTCCTGCCTGCCATTGTCCACCTAGAGATTTTGACACCAGCTACTCTCTTGGCCAGATGAATCCATCTATAGCTTTGCCGACTGGGTACCCATTGGCTTGTGAGACTCATAAGAGGCCACATCCTTTGGAATGCCTTCCCTGACTGCCCTATTCAATATGTGCCTCCCCTTTCTCTGTCCTAATATTCTTTTCCTCACCAGCCTTATTTCTTTTACTGAAATTATTTTACAAATCTGTTCACATAGAACACATTTTCCAGTTCCTAGATTTCTAGGCTTCTGAGTGCAGAGGCTTCATCTTGAAAACCCCATGGGTGCTCAAAAAATGACTGCAGGAGGAAAGGGTTAGCAGAGACCCTGACCAGAAAGTGTGACATTTAGACACGAGGGCTTATTACTGTGCTGTCATCTTTTATATTGTGTCCACAGGAGGACATGGAAAGGGAGGTGATGGTATATCTTCAACAGAGATCAAGGAAAGGAAAGAAACTTGGCTGAGGCCACACTCCAAGAGAGGCAGGATTGGTCATGGACCCTAGCTAGCTGCTTCCACACTTGCCACCACACAGAGAAAGAAAGAAGAAAAACAAAAAGATGAGGACTCTTCCCGTGGAGATTTTAAACTCTACATTCTAAACCAAAACAGAAATGGCAAATAGAGCCAAAAACAACAACAACAACAACAACAACAACAACAACAACAACAAAACAACAACAACAACAACAACAACAACAAAACAACAACAACAACAACAACAAAAACACTTGCCTTTCTCTCCGGCTCTCTGGTTCTTCCAGAATCTAGAATCACCTCAGAAGAGATCGACGATTCAGTGACAGGTGGCTGAACACTTCACATCTTTAAAAAGCTCTCTCGGAGCCTTTAGAAGCACAGCACAGACAGGAAGTGGTGGAGGCAGAACCAGAACACTTCCTGCCCAGTCTGTACTGGAGTCATCGTACAGCATCAGCGCACAGTGCTCTTTCTCAGCAAGCTCCTGGCATCCACAGGGGGATTAATCTTGACCCTTCTGTAAAAACTAAAATCCAAGTGTGGAGTGTTTGCACATACTTTCTGTATATCCTCCCAGATATTTTGACTTATCTCTGGATCGCCCAGAGTACCCAGTTCAAAATCAGTGCTGTGCAAACAGCTCTTGCATTGTGCTCCTTAGAAGATGATGCCATTAATAGAAAGTGTAATGTTCAGCACTCATACAAACATAAGCCTAACTCTGCTTTTGGTTGATGGTTGATTGAGTACACAGGTAGGGGAACCTGTAGATACAGAAGACTGACTGTGTTTCATTCAGCTTTCTTTTGTGGCTCCACCTCATTGCTGTAATAGCTGAGGTAACACTGGATATGATATCAATGGTAAATATCTACCTACCCAAACTCAAAACCTTAACAACCCCCCCCAAAAAAAACAAAAAACAAAAAAAAAACAAACAAATAAAAAAAAAATCACGTCCCACTTCAATAAATGATCTTCACACTAGGTTATCTCTTTTGAGTATCATTTCAAAGACACAGGCCACCTTCTCTCTTGGAATTCCTCTCTTTGGAACAGGTAGTCTCTGGTAAGAGACAGGGAAAGGGAAAGATAGGGAAGTTGTAATGGATCAAACCTAGAAACAGGGTATGGCTTCTCTCCAACATGCTGTGTCAGAGATACAACAGGTGGATACACTTAGCTGAAAGGGAAGCTGGGAAATGTAGTCTCATGGTCAAGGTTACTGAACAGTCAGCAGTTTCTACCTTATTTCCTAAGTCTGTGATGATTTTTCCACCCCGATGCAGGTCCTCTTGCACTGCAATTTCCAAAATTATAGAGATGACTTCAAAGGCAACCGGTCATAGGAGAGGTGTCCTCGATCGATCTCCTATTCATATTACAGAAAAGTTCAGTTGTCTGGGGTCCTCTGAGAAAAGGCTAGAGGAAGGAGAAGAGCAGGGGCAGAAGATGAGAATGAAAGTTTGTTTTTCCAAGTCCAATTCTAGCTAAGAAGAAGACAAGTGTGGTCCTCAATTTTTGAACTTGAGTTAAATTCCAGATCTTTCAAAATTTCATTGCCCAAGTGAACCCTTATTGAGCATCCTTTTTTTGTTGTTGTTGTGTTTGTTTGTTTGTTTGGTTGGTTTTTCGAGACAGGGTTTCTCTGTATAGCCCTGGCTGTCCTGGAACTCACTTTGTAGACCAGGCTGGCCTCACACTCAGAAATCCACCTGCCTCTGCCTCCCAAGTGCTGGGATTAAAGGTGTGTGCCACCACTGCCCGGCAGCATTCATTGTTTTATAGGAAGTGTCCTAGCTTACAGGAATGCTAGGTAAACGAACCAATCAATACATGAATATAACATCAGCTCTACTCTTCCTTTGACTGAGACTTTGGAGATAATTGTCATAAAAGACTCACATAATTATATATTATAGATAATATAATAATCAATAGTATAAATTATAAATATATAATACCCAGACTGGCTTTCAACACATAAATTTTCATTTAATCTTCACAATAATCACATGACATTACTGTTGGCTCCATTTTACAGAGGCAGAAACTGAGACCTTAAAAGATGAAATGACTATTTCCCAACTCTTGTTTCCAAGAGACAGGCATGGTTCTTGACTGCATAATACTGTTTCTATTGTTAAGATGCAGGGTTTTTGCTGTTTTGTTAGCTTGAAGCTTTGTTGCTGTTGTTTTATTTTCTAAAGTATCTGTTTATTTATTTGAGGCAGGGCTGCATGTATCCTGTGAACTCACTACAACTTGACCTTGAACTCCTAACCTTCCTGCCTCTACATCTTAGGTGCTAGAATTATAGGAATGCAACAAGCTAGGAATGAATCAGGGTTTTGTGTACACCAGACATCTAAGCTCATCCTCAGATTCTTTGAGGATTTTATTCAGAAAAGAAAAGGGAAAGGAGACACTCAGTGACCTTCAATGGCACCACTCCATAGTCCTACATGGTCCCCACTCCACACTTCCCTACTGCACAGGGAAAAGACTGAATTCTGCATGTCTCACAGGGCCTAAATTATTGTTTCACGCCCTCACTTCCCTTTGGGGCATTGGCTTCCTTTGGGTTCTTCAAATGCCACCCAAGGTGTTTTGTCCATCTTTCCCCTTGATACATTGGCTTCCAGTTTGTGACAGTGTCAGTTGCTCCTTCGGGCTCAGGTTACATATTTACAAGTTAACATAATAATCCCCAACCTCACATCTAACAACTCTCTCCTCTTCCTTGTTTCTTGAGTCTCTTGTTTGATCCCTTCATTTTAGCATAAATGACACTTGGAAATTCCCTTCAGTGATCTGATAGAACAAATGCACCATGGGTGTGGACTCTGGTACCTGCTAGCCTCTGTGCTTTGTGTCTCTTACTGGAAAAGAAACTCCATGCGGGCGGGGGGTGGGGGTGGTTGGGCAGAAGACTTATGTTTCTGAGAAGATTATCTCGTCAGATGCCAGACGTTCGTGAGATAGCCCAGTGAGGAAGGACACTTGTCTTGTAAGCCTGGAAGCCTGAGTTCAATTCCTGGATCCCACGTAAAGGTGAAGGAAGAGAATTGATTCCTAAAAGCTGTCTTCTGACTTCCACATGTGCATTGCACATGCACATCCATATACATACATCATACACACACCACTACCACCACCACCACTACCACCATGGCGAACAACAATATTACAAGACTTCTCACAAGAGTGTCTCTTCATGCTGGGCAGTGGTGGCGGCGCACGCCTTTAATCCCAGCACTTGGGAGGCAGAGGCAGGTGGATTTCTGAGTTCGAGGCCAGCCTGGTCTACAAAGTGCTTTCCAGGACAGCCAGGGCTATACCGAGAAACCCTGTCTTGAAAAAAACAAAAAGTGTCTCTTCACAAGTACTTACCATTCCTCCACTGTGTTGGGGAGGCTTAGTAAAACACACTCAGTTAAAAAAAAAAAAAAGATCTGTTTGCTTTTGAGGTGCAGATTGTCTGACAGATGAATATTGAGGTTCAGGTACTGAGAGATGAAGGCTCATGAGCCCAGCAGAGGTGGGACACACTATTCACAATCTCACAGCAGATCTGCAGTAGCTAGAAATGTGATTGGGACCATTTTAAGTCTTATATCTGCTTCTATCCTATATCTCCACCTATGTATATGCTCTTTAGCTTTGCGTGTGTGTGTGTGTGTGTGTGTGTGAGAGAGAGAGAGAGAGAGAGAGAGGGAGAGAGAGAGAGAGAGGGAGGGAGGTGGGGGGAGGAAGAGGGAGAGAGAAAGAGAGAGGAGAGAGAGAGAGGAGAGAGAGAGAGACTATGTGTGTCCATGTGTCTGAGGGACTGTGTTCATGAGTGTGTGTGACTGTGTGTGTACATATGTATACTTATACACATGGAGACTAGAGGACAACCTTGGGTGGTATTCCTCAGGAGCACCCTTTGAAGACAGGCTTTCACTGAAACTGGCCTAGGCTAGTTTGGCTGACTAGTGAACCTCACAGGTCCACCTGTGTCTGCCACCCTAGCACAGGTGTTGCGAGCTTCTGCCACCATGCTGCGTGGTTTTGGTGCCAGGGCTGGGGGTCTAACTCAGTTGCTTGAGTTTGAGTGGTAAGTACAGTACTGACCCACTGAGCTAGCCCCTCACTTTGGGTAATTGACACACACCTAGAGCTTTTTTGTTTTTCCTTGTTAGCAGCTTCACAGTCTGTCTAGAAGAGGGTGCGGTATAAGTAACTAAATGAAGCCAAGATGACATATGATCCACTTGCCAGGAATAGAAACCCACTCCAAGCAGTGCCACATGTGTCTGAGCTGGAGCCAAGGAAGTTTCCAAACGTCTGCAGCCTGCAGCCTTATCCTCTTGAGATATCTTAACTCTGGGCCTGTCCTGTGACTTGGGGCACTAGGAGATACGTTACTAGTATCTCTGACCTCTACCCATGACACCCCGCAGAGCAGAGCCCTAGCCCTAGCTGCTCAGGCCCAAATGTCTCCAAACATTGTCAACTGTCCCCGGGAGCTGATCCCCATCCGCAGCTGAAGATCCCTGGGATAGAGCAAGGATTTACTTCCCTGATTCTGTGGCTCACATCTTACCTCTGCTATGCAACATTGTCCAAGTTTCTCAATATCTTTGGGCCTACAGCACACTCAGCAAATAGAGAAAGCCACGGTCACTTCACTATACAGAATAAAGTAATGTGGTTTGGTGTTTTTTTTTTTGTTTGTTTGTTTGGTTTTCTTTTGTTTGTTTGTTTTTGCATTCATCACAGTGTTGATTTCAGCCATAGGTTGGATCTTTTGCTCCATTCCTCTAAGGCACCATTCTCTTTCCTACCCCTAAGGTCCTCTGCATGCAACCTCCAACAAAGCTACTTCAGGGGCTTTTTCAAAATAAAGACACAGCACATCCTCGACAGAGTGGCAATTTAAATGGTTGAGACAGACAGACTTGCTGTTTGGTGGGTAGAATGTTCATTGCCAAGGGGACAAGTAAGTACCGTAACTCATCCCCAGATCTATTGTCTAGCCACAGCCTACTTCAGAGCCTCTGTCTCCAAAGCTGTTTGCAGAGTGGTATTTCCTGAACAGGTATAGTACACCTGCTTGCAAGGAAGACATTATATAGTGTAAGAGCAACTGTGTAGTTAGAGTACACAGGAGGGGGATAATAGTAGGGACACCTTTGTGTGATGAACATCTCTTACCCATGGCAGAGGTACAAAATTGACAAAGACAAGAGACCCATAACACTGCATGAGAGTGCTCCTGAATTTACCTCCTTCATACACTTAGGAAATGGATTATCCTTGCCCCCAGGTAGTGCAGTAGAACTGACTTTCAAGAAACGGTCCTTCACTTAGTGCATCCAGAAAGTGGACACATTTTAAATCCTGGAGTGACACAATTATCACTCCCCATAAATTAATTTATAATAAAGTGTATACTCAGAATTCAATGTCTTCTAAAATGAACTATTCTTATTAACCTCATGCATCCATTTCATTGAAAAAAAAAGTGAACCACGCCTAACCATAAGAACACATCCTAGCCAATGGAATTAGCACTGAGTGGCTATAACATTTCAGAGTCAGAAGGGGCCAGGGACTTCGGAGATATTTTACCTTTGCAACAGGAATCCAAGGCTCAGGTTGGAACAACCATACAACCCATGTCACGCAGGGCTCAAGAACAGCATCTCTAAGAGGACTCAGGGGTTCTTGGGACCAGGCCAGAACTTCGGAAGCAAAACAAAAAGGGGGGGGGGAATGTTTTGCTTACTCTCTTACTTCTTACTGGGTTGTGAAGATAAACAAAGGTGACCTTTCCAAGCCCTGTTCTGCATCCAGGCGTGCTTCTGCATGTGGGGACCCTGCATTAACTCTGATTCTAATCAGTATGAGCAGTATTGGTTTTGGGAGTAATAGACTTTGAGGCTATCACTTTCAGATACAATCTTGGTCCTCAGCTGCCGTGGCAAAGACATCTTTCTATCGTTCTCAGGTTCTTTAATAGGATTGAGGCCTCTGGAGCTGCGGAATGTAAGCTAACCCAAGACCTGTATGTTTTCAGAATATAAAAATAAACAAATATTTTACCTGAAGAATTGACATGAAGACTCTGGGAATATTTTTGCTGTGTTTACTTACATAGAAATTAACTTTAAAACTCTTTCCTATCAATTTGAGCTTTGGGCCAGAGAAGTCAGCTGTGCCTGACAAGAACACAGAGTGTCCTAGGGGACAGCAGAACTGATGGGGCCAGAGCAAGCTGTGCTGTGGCTCAGACAAGTTGAGTTCCAACTCTGACCATATTACTACTGATTGCCACTTTGTCCAAGTTGCTTTATGTTGGTAGATGGGAGCCTGGATAGTTACCACCCAGAACTAGGAGGACTAAATAGAATAATAGACATGGAAAACCATGCGCACTTAAGAGGGTCCCATCTTTTTTATGCTGTTCTCTAAAGCTGGGAGATATGTTAACTTCTCAGCAATGATGTATGACTCAGTCTGTAGTAGTCAATATGGAGTCACCAATAATGTGTGTGCCTAAGCAGTGGCTCTTTAAATACTTCACAGCTAAGGGGATATGGAAATGGCAGTATCTTTTCTTTTGTGTAAGCACCACTGGATATAATAGGCTCGATAGTGGAGCATCCTCCAAAAGATCTCATACACTCTGTCTCCCAGGACTTGTTAATATGGCTTTATTTAGAAAAGGGGTCTGTGGAGATACAATTAATTTACAGATCTGGAGATGCAACCATCCTGTGTCACTCAGGTGGGACCTAAATCCAATGAGAAGTGTCCCTGTGAGAGAAAGAGTAGACTACAGGAAGAGAAAACGGCTTGTGAACTTGGCGGTCAAAACTGAGATGCTGAAGCAGCAGAAATGCTGGCAGCCACTACAATCCCTTTGAACCTCTCCAGCAGAGGGGCTCTGCTTGCATCTTGATTCTGGCTTGTGGCCCTGGGTCTAGGAGAGAAAGTGTTGGCACTTACTAAGCCTCCCTGGAAAAGAAGACATCAGCATGTGAGAAGCACCGCCATGATGCCAGAAGTTGTCAGGTGGAAGGACTCACATCAGGATTCCATACTGAGTCCTTAGCCTGTCTCATGCTCAAAGCATGGGATCCAATAGGCTTAGACTGAGCTGGACATCTGGCACATGTTAACCTTTGAAATCCCACTACAGAAGTAGTTAAGCATTCTAAAACTCCGTGCAGAAGGCACTGTCTATTTGTCTTAGTCGAATGGTCCAGGTCCTTGTTCTAGGGCCCTTTCCCACCAGATACCCAAGGAAGACAATGCTCATGGAGAGTCACTGCTTCCTGCTGCAGGTCACAGATGCCTCTTAGACACCCAGAGGAGGCATCAAAGTACAGCTGGGCACCACCCTGAAACTCAGAGTGGATGGATGAGAGCTGATGCCAACCGTGGATTCTGCCTCTATCCCAGCTCCAGCTTCACGTGTCCAAGTGTTCCATTGTGTCTCTCTCCTGAGTGCCTCCCACCTGACAAGTCTCAGGCTTAGAAACAACCCACTTCTTTCTTCCAGGTGTGATGGTTCTCTCAGTTCCCTCCACTCACTAATCACTGTGTTGCTATGAAAACATGTCTAAGAGCTAGACACTGCACTGTCTCCATGGCAACCACAGACCACCTGCTTTCTGGACTGGCTTTTTCTAGGAAGATCATTCAAACTGTTTCTCCTTCTATCTTGGCCCTGGCCTCCTGTTCTCTAATAGGCAGAGAAGGGTTCTTACAGCTGAAGTCAAGTAAATATCTTCTTGCTTACTTGGAAAAGACCTGATTGTTAAAACAATGCATAAATGGCCCTGTTCTAATTTCACCCCTCTTAGTCTCCCCTCATGTGAGTCCCTCTTTATGTTCCTTCTAAAATGCCAAGCACAGTCTGCTACCTTGAACACTACTCTCTCAGGCAAGGAAGTCCATGTGCCTGTGTCCATCCATTTCAGTTAGTGATCCCATGACTACCCCTGGCCACCTATAAAATGGCAGCCTTCTCATTACCCACAATCCTCCTGTTCTCTGACACCATTTATTTTATATATATAATATATATGTATATATTATATATATATTAAGATGGTCAAATTCATTGCAATGTATGTTAATTATTTCATGTGAGAATATGTTTTATATGCTCATATTTAATAATCCTATTAGAATGTAGAGGCAGGTCCAATAGAACCCACTCAAGCTGTGTAATTGAGCAATAACTGATCTTGACTCAAGATTTTAATTTGAAATCTAATTAAGCTGATATATTAGAGTATTCAAGATACTTTAAGGATCACTGTATCAATTAGCTTAATTTAGTAGATTTATAAAGATTAAACACCTAGGAAGGTTTATCAATAACACAAATGAGCGACTAAAAATGAAACCGAATAGAGGGTTTTAAAATGTGGCTTTAAAATGTCAGCTCATTCTTCCAATTTGGTAAATGGTGAGAAATTTTTCCAAGCCACAGTAATTAGTTTTCCAAAAGTAAATCCCAGGTCCCAGACACCCCGTAAACACACACACACACACACACACACACACACACACACACACACACCATGTCTGGCCATAATAGATAAAGCCTGACTTCCTGGTCCTGCCCGAGAGATGTCCATCAGTCACCTGGCATTCTCTCACTCACTGTTCTGTATTCCATTAACTTCCTTCTGCACCCCAAGACAGATGACAGGGGGAGAGCTCTGATTCATCTTACCAGGTCCCCTCAGGACTGCACCCCTCCTCCAGTAGAGGCCTGCACTGTCTGGCGTTTTTGAACCTGTTTCCTAGTGTTAGCATTAATGTTAAAAATGAAACCAATCCTCCATTGTTGGTGGGAGTGCAGGCTTGTACAACCACTCTGGAAATCAGTCTGGCGGTTCCTCAGAAAATTGGACATAGTACTACCGGAGGATCCAGCAATACCTCTCCTGGGCATATATCCAGAAGATGCCCCAACTGGTAAGAAGGACACATGCTCCACTATGTTCATAGCAGCCTTATTTATAATAGCCAGAAGCTGGAAAGAACCTAGATGCCCCTCAACAGAGGAATGGATACAGAAAATGTGGTACATCTACACAATGGAGTACTACTCAGCTATTAAAAAGAATGAATTTATGAAATTCCTAGCCAAATGGATGGACCTGGAGGGCATCATCCTGAGTGAGGTAACACATTCACAAAGAAACTCACACAATATGTACTCACTGATAAGTGGATATTAGCCCCAAACCTAGGATACCCAAGATATAAGATATAATTTGCTAAACACATGAAACTCAAGAAGAATGAAGACTGAAGTGTGGACACTATGCCCCTCCTTAGATTTGGGAACAAAACACCCATGGAAGGAGTTACAGAGACAAAGTTTGGAGCTGAGATGAAAGGATGGACCATGTAGAGACTGCCATATCCAGGGATCCACCCCATAATCAGCATCCAAACGCTGACACCATTGCATACACTAGCAAGATTTTATTGAAAGGACCCAGATGTAGCTGTCTCTTGTGAGACTATGCCGGGGCCTAGCAAACACAGAAGTGGATGCTCACAGTCAGCTAATGGATGGATCATAGGGCTCCCAATGGAGGAGCTAGAGAAAGTAGCCAAGGAGCTAAAGGGATCTGCAGCCCTATAGGTGGAACAACATTATGAACTAACCAGTACCCCGGAGCTCTTGACTCTAGCTGCATATATATCAAAAGATGGCCTAGTCGGCCATCACTGGAAAGAGAGGCCCATTGGACTTGCAAACTTTATATGCCCCAGTACAGGGGAACACCAGGGCCAAAAAGGGGGAGTGGGTGGGCAGGGGAGTGGGGGTGGGTGGATATGGGGGACTTTTGGTATAGCATTGGAAATGTAAATGAGCTAAATACCTAATAAAAAATGGAAAAAAAAAAAGAAAAAAAAATGAAACCAAACATTATTCCAAAGAGTTTGAAAGACAGTAAGACTTACAGATAGATACATGAGTTGAAATCAAACCTTCCTGCTTCTCTTTTCCTTTTCCTTTATTTTTTCCCTTTTTCTTTTAGGTTTTTCAAGACAGGGTTTGTCTGTGTAAAACTCACTTTGTAGACTAGGCTGACCTCATTGGGATTAACGATACCACACCTAACTTAACCTTGTGTCTTAAAAAGGAGACATTAATAAATCAGCAATTAGTTTTTAAAACAAGAAAACACACTTCAGTATTGTCTTTTCTGTACACCAAATTCATTGAGGACTCTACATGCTTTATCTCATGTATACTAGACTCCAAGCTCTCCCCAGCTCCTGACTGTGTGTGCGTGTGTGTTCTGACACACACATAAAGACACATGATAGCTTCTCAGGAAAATTCCGCCAAGTGAAGGCAGAAGGTTTGCCCTTGGCCCTCTCTGGTTCTCAGACTCAGCACCCAGAGCATTCTAAGCGGACTGAAGCAGAGCAGCAGGAGGGACGAAGCAGCAGGCCTGGCGTCTGTCTTAAACCCACATCCAAGGAGCACAGCACATCCTCTATGCTTTGAAAGTAAACACGGAGATCAACCTGCCTGATGAAGGGAGAAGCCGCCCATCCTCTCAGTGGAAACAGATCTGTTTGTTTACATGTCCCCAGAGAACAGAAGTGGACGGGGCAGACCTGCCAGGAAACATGATGAGCTCTAGTGTAGTTTACATGTCAATTTCAATGTTTGTAAACAGCACAAATCGGGAGGGAAGGAACTGAGCAGATACACATTAGATAAATATTTCAGGAGGCACCGAAGCTGCTTCCTGAGTTGGGCTCTGAAGGGAAACAATGGCAGTGGCTGGATCCAGGCTGGAGGGTGGAGAGGGAAGGAGAGAAGAGTTCAGAAGGGTACAGATAATCTCTCCTCTGACTGGAAGATGCACGTAAAGGAAATGGAGTCATACTAGATGTCCATCAGCAGGTTGGTGGATAATGACAATGTGCCATATACACACAATAGAATTTTATTCAGCTGTAAAAACAAAATTACTAAACTTTAGGAAAATGAATAGCAGTAGGGGGAAAAACCTTTGAGGTAACCTAGACTCAAAATGACAAATAATGCACATTCTCTCTCTCTCTCTCTCTCTCTCTTTCTCTCTCTCTCTCTCTCTCTCGTAGACCTTAGCTTTTATTTTCATATGTGTATCTTCAGGGACAATCAAATGTGGGCAAGGCCAGGAAACTAGAATGGGGCCTGGAAGTTGGGAAAAAAGAGGGTTAAAGGGAGGAGGGGGATTGGGCAATAGAACATGTGACAAAATTAAAAGTGTCATAATGAGGTTGAAGGGATACAGTGGCAGAGCTGAGTGGGGGTGAGGGCTAGTGAGTGAGAGGTGAGAGTGTGGGCCACAAGGAAATGGCGAAGTACACGGGTATAATTGACTAAAGCTAATGATGTATGAAAGTGCATGGAGAAATTCATTACTGTCTATGCTAATTTAAAACTAAGGTAAAAATTAAACAAATAGAAAGACCATAATATGCTATAATACAAATAAAAAGCATGTGAACCCCTGGGGGCTTCAGATTCTGAGTATCTCACAAGTGCCAGAGGACACTTTGAGAAGACTCCTTCTCTGGTGTGAAACCATTACAGAGCCCTACAAAAGATAAGGAGAAATAGAATCAAATGAAAAATTCCTCAGTGTTTCATTTTCATTCTACAGTAGATGTCTTCCGATCTGCATCTTGTGAACTAAAATATCCAGAAAAAAACATTGAGGTAAGGATTCTAACAGGGGTATTGATTACAACCTGAGGCTGCAGAGAGCTAGCATTCTCTAGGTCTGGAGCCAAATTATCTCCGGCTATCTCTGCTTTCTTTATCAGACATTCATTCCCCATCTCTGTGTCTCACCCAACATCCTGTGGCTATCAGGTGACATTCTCTTGGGAATGTACAAACAAAGCCCTAGATTCCACCAACCTAAAGGCTAAGAGTTGTCCTATGTTGCAGCTGGGGCCTTTGGTGGAGACTCCCTCTCTTTGCTTTGATCCACCTACCTGATAGTTTCACTATTTTTTTTTTCTTGGGGTGGGGGGCTTGATATTTGACTTTCTTTGTTGTGTTCTTGGGCCATGGTCATGCATATCTGGCTTCAAAATAGCCTACTTTTTATTCCCTTTGAGATGAGAGTTGTGTGTGAGAGTTTGCTCCAATAGTCTCAGTATAGCCGTCTAGGAAAATAATGCTGCTTAGACTCATTTGAATGCTCAACAAATACTAATAGATGCTCTAATAAGTTGTTGAGCTTAGCTGCAAATTTTGGAGTGTGAACATGAGGAATCGTGGTAAGGGCCTTCTTTTGAATGGTTTATATGTCCATGTGGAAAGACAGACAATAAATTATACAGACAGACACACATGCAGTGCAAGGAAGAGTGTGCTTGTGCGCACACGCACACACACACTGAAAGTTCTTCATCTTGATTGTGATAAATCTCAAAGAAACATAAAACAAGGTAATGGGTTAAAGGATGGTTTGGGAAGGAGAGTCCTTGGGAAGCGGTGAAAAGTAGGCAGCCATACTAAGTTCTAGCTCCATTCTCAGCGTGAGGTGTACTGTACTCAGAGCTCATCAGAGAGTCACAGCTGAGAAGGGGGTCCAGGATTCCATCTCCCCTAGTTGGTGACGGCTGCCTGCATCTCTGAACTCTGAGAGGGGAGAAGTTGCTGGCAGTTTGATCCCCATCAGAAAAGTCCCAGAACATTCATTAGAAAGAGTTTTCCTGGCTGTGGTGGCTCAGTATTTGATAGGGTGTTCTGTGCTATTGATCTCTGGGAGTTCAAAGGCCAGCCTTGTCTATATAGTGAGTTCTGAGACAACCAGGGCTACACAGAGAAACCTCATCTCAAAAAAAAAAAAAAAAAAAAAAAAGAAAAGAAAAGAAAAGAAAGGAAAAGAAAAGAAAAAAAGTTTGTATCCTGAGCCAATGGGATGGGGAAATTAGGGGAAAGGGGCTATGCTGGAAGATTGTAATTTTCTGGAGTACCAGCCTATGGGAAGAAGGTGTGACTTTACTGCAATCGAGGACTTCAAAGACCACTGTCCTGCACCAAATCCACATGCCAGTCATTTTGCTTTTTCTCTATGCTAGGGTCCCTTTTGTACAGAAGGGTGCATAGAGAACTGTTTTGCTTTCACGAGAGACTCCTGAATTTAGTGAGAACAGGTGCCCTGTTCACACAGTACAGTAAGTCGTCAGTTCAAAGGTGCTAAGCTGAGAAAGAACTTGACAGGTTCAAAGGACAATAACTGAGCATGCTTGAGGTTTAGTGACAAACGGCTAAAGTATTACCCTGAGGCTGGATTGGGGTGAGGGGCTTTGATTTTATTCAAAGTGGAGTAGGGATGTGTGTGTGTGTGTGTTGAACATGTGTATGTTAGGAGTGCAGATGTGTGTGTTGGGGGTGCACATATTTGCGGGATACAGGTACCTCTGTGTGTTAAGGCCAGAGGACAGCTCTGCTGTTTTCCTCAAATGTTGTCCACTTTGTTTTATGATACAGGGTCTCTCACTGGCCTGACACTCACCAGGTAGGCTGGCTTAGCTGGCCAGGGAGCCCCAGGGATCCACTTCCTCAGGCTGGAATTACAAGCCAGATGGGAGTCAGGAGGATTTATAGGAACTACACAGTTTCTGTGGGATCAAACTTAGGTCTTCATACTCACTTCCCCCTGCACCCTCCTCCGTCCTCATACTTTCAAGGCACGAACTTTACTAATTGAGCTATCAACTCAGCCTGGGACTTGAGCATTTATAAGGATCATCTGGTCCATTTTAAAGCTTCAAGTAGTAATGAAAACAGTTATTCTGCATCTCCTAGAACTGGAGGAAAATGATAGCACTTAGGAAATAGCTCTGCCAAATGCTAAGATTCAGTATCAATATACTAAATACAGAAGTTAGAGGAACACATTTAAGAGTGTCTATGGAAGTACTCAGACAAATCCACAAGATGTTGGTGCTACAGCCTTCTTTCCAATGCAGTCTTCTTTATATGTGGATTTCAGTTGGAACATGGATGTAACAAAACGTCTCTAAGGTGAATTAATTTATAAAATCCTGAATGAAAGACACACACTCAGCTTTTCGACTTTAATATGCCTTATGTAGCACAGTAGCTGGGCCACTTCCTAACCTCCATGTGGTTAGTCCATCTCCCTTCAACAATCCTGAGCTATTAGTTACTAAACTCTCTATTCTATCTAGGCTGCTCTGGGCTGCACTCTTCCAGTTCCTTCTCATGGTGGCCATGCTTCTCTCCCCTGCACTCTTCACTGGTATGATGTCTCTCCTCTCCTCCACACTCCCCAGACACAGATCTCCTTCTCCTCTCTGTCCTAAGCCCAGGAATCCTAAAAGCCCCACCTCTGTCTGTCCTCCCCAGCTATTGGCTGTTGGCATCTTTATTTACCAATCAGAACCAACTGGGGGCAGGTTCCCAGAAGCTACCTTCAGACATTCTCCTGTGTAAGCAGTTTTGGGGACCCAAATTAACATCAGAATACAAGCAGCATTAGGCCAAACCCACTACAAAAAGATGCTTGGGGGACAAGCATTAAGATGAAAATGGGGTCTAAGGTGACAATAAGGGATTGCTTTAGTTACACCAGATGTCATGATTGTATTAATTACACCAGATGTCATGATTGTATTAATTACACTAGATGTCATGATTGCACTGTGGTTGATGAGGTCAAGGTTCTTCCTCTTCAAAGATGAATGCTGAATAGTTTGGAATTGAAAGCTCATGATGCTAGAGATTTTTAATGAGTTGCTTTTAACGTCGAGAATTCAGCAAGAAGCTGGGAGGTCACCTCCAAGATTAGTTTATTATAAACACACACACACATGCACACACACACACAGAGAGAGAGAGAGAGAAAGAGAGAGAGAGAGAGAGAGAGAGAGAGAGAGAGTCAGTCAGACAGAGACAGAGAGATAGAGAAACAGAGACACACACAGAGAGCCAGAGAGCCAGAGAGAGTTCTTTCCAGGACCTGCTCTGATATAGCAAAGCACCATGTCTGGCACTGCCCTCTGAGCCAATGAAGAGATCAGTCAGATCCTTAGGACAAGGAGCCCAGAGAGTCAACTGTCTACAAGGAAACAAGTCATACCCAAACCTGTGGGCACGTGCTTGGAAGTGGCCCCTCTCCAGCCAGCCCAGACATCACACTACAAGTCCCATCACCATCTACCTTAGACTTAGCTGAGCCACGCCTGGTTGCCAATCCACAGATACTGTGAGAAAATAAATATGTGTTGTTTGGGTTTCTTATGATTGCTTTAAACTGGTACATAATTGGGCAGACTGAAGCTGCTAAGTCTTGGCTGAATTTGTTAAGCAGCTATGAGCAATGGATACACCATTGTAATAGCTTACAGCACTTTATATAACTCATCCACTGTTAAGGAACATCCAAGTTATTGCTCCATGTGAATAATGATGCTCTGTAATTCCTGTTTTAAGGAAGTGTTTTTAAAGTGTGCTTAAAACTTTGGGGTTATAAGATTTCCCAAGCTAACTCCAAGCGCTTCACCAATTTACACTTTCATCCTTGTTGCTTTCTTCAAAGTGTTGCAATCAGCTATGAAAAGTAAAAGTAAAGGTGTTGCAGAGAACACTCTACCAACTACGGGGCAGTAATAACTTCTCCTCTTTTGATTACTCATACTTTATCATATGAGAGATTTGAGTTCATGGGAGCAGTATCTTGGACATGTCCAGAAGACACATTTCAAAGCAGTCACCCTGGCACTAACCGCAAAGGCTACAAAATGTAATGTTAGAGTCCAGCTTCTGCTCAGACCTCCTCTTACAGATACCAACAGGCAGCCTATTAGAACACTCTCTGTGGATGCCCAGCTAGCAGACTGGCACTGTAGTACCTCACCTGGGTAGGCCACCCCCCACCCACCCATCCCTACCTTCAGCCAGAGAACCAGAGGGCCTTCCCTTGTCTGTTGCATGGGCTTGGATTCTCTTCAGGGACACTCATCATGTCTTCTGAGGTCCAAACTCTCCTTGGAGCCTTTGCCATACCATTGTTCCCTTGTCTACCTGTCTGTCCATAGTGCTAGTCACTGTCCTAATAAACATCATCAGTATCCTCTAAAATAGCCCATCCCATCCAAAACCTAACGTAGGTGAGGCTAGCTCCAGTGAACCCCAGGGAATCTCCCATCTCCATCTCCCTAGCATCGAGCTGACAAGGATGTACCCACTGCATCTGGCTTCTCTCCCCAGGTGTTCCAGAGGTTGAACTCATCCTCCAGCTTGTAAGGCAAACACTTCAGTGACCAAACTTTCTCTCCAGATCAACATTAAACTACAAACACAAAGACAAAGCTAGGTAGCTCTTCTCTGTCCATAGGAGTAATGCCTTGGATCTGGCAAAAGTGTGCAAAGCACCTCTTTTTTTCCCTCCCTATCATCTATCTCTGGACTCAGTTCTGGATGGTTTCTTTCTCTTGTGTGTGATTTTAAGCTTTTTTTTTTCATGTTCTTAAACTGATTACGTTTTCCACCATTTCTAAAAAAGGGGCCTTTCCTCAAAGACGAAGATGAAGATGACGGCAAATGCAAGTAAGGGAGAAGCGAAGTCAAGAGGAGAGGAGTTACTTCCTGTCCCGTGTGTCACCTCTGTTTTAGGGAAGTGTGTATTATTCTATTAATCCTTGACTCACTGTGGTCTACACTGGACTATTCTGACAAATAAGGAAACTGAGGCCTAAAGGGAAAAGATTTGCTCTGCTGTTCAAGGCTTCTACCCTTGAACACCACCTCTGCCTATCCACACCATACCTCTTCCTGAATACCCACCATGCCCACATCCATGCAATCCGCTCCCTCCCACCCATCCACACACACCCACCCCTCCTCACCCCCTCCCACACCTCCTTACTCCCCTCCCCACTGACAAAGACTGTGCTTCACAATGGGCCCTCTGAGACTTTATGGCAACACAGAGCACCTTCGTCTGGTGGCAACAAAGCCAATTCCATTTCTTGGGCACCAGGGGTGAGTGGTAATGTGTTTTCATTACCAAGGAAACTGTTGAGTCCACAGAAAAATGGAGCCTCGAAACGATTAGCACATACAAAAAGGCAGAAATGGAAATGCTTACCAGGAACTAGCCCCTCTTGGAGCCATGATTGAGTCAAGTCCAGAAGTGTGCCGTTTAGAATGCCTCACATCCTGTACCAATTAAGTGTTTGGGGAAGCTGACAATGGCTTCCTGGTGTGGGAAATCACTTTGAAAGTGTTGGGTGGTAGTTAAAGCCATTAGTCCCACTTGGGCTTCAAGGACTACTACAAAGAAAATATTTTGTAAATTGTACAAGAAGCATGGATTTGCTAACCCCTGGGTTAGCCTAAACCAGCCAAGCAATTGCTTTAACACTGTACTTCCTACGTTGAATAATATCTATGGGGAGTCAGAAAACAGCCCTCACCTCAGAAAGACAACGTGGGCTAGTTAACAGCCACAGGGGTCTTCACAGCAGCCAGCTGCTGAGGGAAGAGCTGGGCTCTTTCCTTGGACAAGAAGGGTTTATTTCCCTCCCATCGCTGAGGGGAGCAAATGAGCCTGCACTTTTTGCTAGACCTTTCTGTACCAAAGAACAGTCTGGAAGGGCACCAGGAAGGCATTTCTAATGACTTCTGAACTGTATTAAAAGTGGAGCCAAAAGGAGCAAGTGAGTGGGCAGCCGAGCTAGCTACCTAACTAGAAAATTATTCCATCTTTAGTCTTAGAGGAGCCTGGAGTTTTTAACTGTTAGTTTCTACTGCAGAACAGTCTAGAGGTACAAGAAATGTTCTCTGAGGACCGATGGTCTCTTTCTCCATGAGATCACATGAAGCACAAGGTTCTTTATTTGCTCTGCTTCCTGTGAGAAGGCTGCTGGTGTGCAGCCAGCCTGTCGGGGATCAGGGGCTCTGGCCCCAGGCTTATGCTGAAGCTCAGGTGTTGCTGTAGGCACAGTGACTTTGACTGATTTGGGTAGCAGGCTCAGGTCAGCTCAATTCCCATCTTTAAAGTGGGAATAAAGATAGCAGATCTAGTTGGGAGGCGTCGTAAGGATTTCGAAAGAGGATAGGAGCCCGGGGTTCAGCACAGCTTTTAGAATTTGAGATTTGGTGGTGCATGGCATCCTCTGGGAGGAGAATAAACCCTGGTCTTTGATATGTGGTATGGGTCAGTGCCAGGATCTCCATAGAGGGAGGACCAACGATATTCAGATACGCAAACAATGTCATCCATAGCTAAGGCCATGTCTGTCTCTCTCCTGGAAAGGAGCTGTATCTGCAAATGCTGAAGAAGTCATTAGAGTGTCAGTGGCATAAAGGAGGAATGTTCAGGTACAGAGCCCAAGTACAATTTACCTTGAGCTCTCTTTAGGCCCTTAAATAGCCATCTAGCCATCTCTTGCCCACCTTGGTGTCTTGCCTGACATCCTAGAACTAACAGATAAAAACTTCGTAGAATGGCTTAATAAAGCCATAGTTTATAGTTACGATAAACCAGAATACTAAGACTCATTGGGTAGCACCTGAGGTCTACAGGTGAGATTTCTTAGATTTGTTGTAACTGCCTACCTAAGATATCCACCAACGCATTCGAGAAGCACATTGATTTGTGACTTTCTTTGTTTTGTTAAAAACAAAACATAAAAAGTTCATGAAACAGCTTCCAACTGGTGACATGGAATCTGGGGTAACCTAAATCTGTGTTCCTAAGCCACAGTCACTGATAATCAACTCCTGAAATAAACTATCTCCCTTTGAGGTGAAAGTTGTATTTTGTTATTGTTGTTGTTGTTGATTAGATGTAAACACACACACACACACACACACACACACACACACACACACACCATTATCATTTCTGTGTTGCTCTGTATAGCAATGACCAACCAGTGGGGTGGGAAGGAATCCTGGGACAGCTGGACCAGGCAGTTGGGAATCTGAATGGCAAGAGGGTGTTCAGCTGGAGCAACAGTGCGAAGGTGATGTCTGTAAGTGTTGCAGCTCTGAAGGGAAAGGCTTCCCCTACAGAAGTTGCGCTACCACTGGGAAAGTTTCCCCAGTGCAAGTGTTACAGCTCTGCTCTGGGGGGCAGGGGTGAAGGGGTGAGAGGGAATTTTCCCCAACAGCTCTGCTCTGGCAGGGTGAGGTTTCCCCAGGGAAAGTGTTACAGCTCTGTTTGGAGAGGTATTGAAGCAATCAAGAGCCAAGTAATACCACAAAATCACACCACACAACAAACCTCAAACAAGAGATGTATTGGGAGGGAAAACCCAGGAGGGTGGCTGCCTCTTCTCAGAGGAGAAACATTGGAAAACTGGGCAGAATGCAGGGTTTGCATAGTGTTTCTTGCTGATGTGGGGGTAGGGGTTGGGGCGGGGCTGGGTCTTTCCAGGGTGGCCTGGGATTGAAAGGGTTACAAGTGGCCTGATCTTTGGAGGAAGCTCAGAGATTGGTGGGATACTTTTTTTCTTATAGGGTGGGGCCTGGCCACTCTCCAGCTTTGTTAGACAATATTAGAAAAAGACCTTTGGGGCTGTTAGGGAAGGAAGTCTGGGGGCACAGCCTGGCCACTGGTGCTCCTGAGGGGGGCTTTGACCTCTTTGTAAACCCTGCCTTTACAATGCCTACAAAGTTTACAAAGCCTTCCCTGCTGCTCCAGTTGGTGTGAATAGCCAACAGTGTTGAGCCTTGATTATGGAGGCTGACTTCGTAATTTTATGGTGAACTATGGTCTTTTTCTCTAAATGTCCTCAGCTGATCAGATAAAGCCCAATGGAGGGTCACCAGCTTTACTCTGTTTTGATTTAAATGTTAATCACATATTCAAAAGTACTTTCATTGCAACATTGAGACTGCTGTTTGACCCCCAAACTGGATCCTATAGCCTATGCAAAATTAACACAAAAATTAACCACCATAAAATCTACTGTTGTGCTGGGTTTGTTGACTTGACATAAGCCAGAGTCACCTGGGAAGAGGGAGTTTTAATTTTGGAAACTGCCTCCAATCAGATTAGCATTTTGGACATGTCTATGGGCCATTTTCTTTATCAATGATGTGTGAGGAGCTGTAACTCCTAGGCAGGTGGTCCTGGGTAGTCTAAAAATCAGAGCTGAGTGAGCCAGTGAACAACATACTTTCATAGTCTCTGTTTCAGTCCCTGCCTTGGCTTCCCTTCATGATGGAATGTAACCTACATGCCAAATAAATGCTCTCCTCCTCAAATTGATTTTGGTCAGTGACTTGCATAGCAACAGGGGCAAAGGATAGCTCCTGCTCTTCTTTCTTTTCTTTCTTTCTTTCTTTCTTTCTTTCTTTCTTTCTTTCTTTCTTTCTTTCTTTCTTTCTTTCTTTCTCTCTCTCTCTCTCTTTCTCTCTCTCTCTCTCTTCTTTCTTTCTTTCTTTCTTTCTTTCTTTCTTTCTTTCTTTCTTTCTTTCTTTCTTTCTTTCCTCTCCAATGACAAGTACCATAATCAAAAACAACACAAGAGAAGGAAGTTTCACTGTGTCCTACACTTTGGGTCACAGTCCATTACTGAGGGACGCCATGACAGGAACCATGGAGGCACAATGGCTGGCTTCCTCCCTGGCTCTCTCTTTAGTTCATACTTTGCTAATTTTTTTTTAATACATCCCAGGACCAGCTGCCTAAGGAATGGTGCCACCCACAGAGGGCGGCCTTCTATACCAATTAATAATCAAGATAATTACTACAGACATGTACTCACAGCAACCTGATCTAGACAATCCCTAAAATGAGGTTTCTCTCAGGTAACAAGGATGTGTCCAGTTGACAGTTAAGAGTAACCAGGACAGCTGCAGTTGGTATGTTTGTGCTGCTGCTGGCAAGTTTGTATATAGAGATCTTTGCATCCAAAGAGATGCTACTAGTAGTTGGGATTCTTGGAAAATGATTAGGTCATGGGGGTAGAGCCTTTATGAATAGTATTAATAACTATAAATAATAATTTAAATAATACTATTTATAAATAGTATTAATGACCCAGTAAAAGGGAGAGAGACTCCTCACCATTCTGTTTCTGGGATTAGAATGAAGAGACTCTTCTGGCATCTTAATCTCCAACTTCCTAGTCTGCAGAACTAAGGAATACATTTCTGTAATTTATAGCCACCAAGTCTATGGTGTTTGTTTTGCTACACTTCACACGGGGTGAGACATAATTCATAAACACAGTTTTAATTATTCCTATGATACAGTTACTATCTTCCTTGCTTTATATGTCATCTTTAGGATCTTTCTGGTCCTAAGGTCCTCTGATTTACAACCTTCATTCATATTCTTGGAAAACATCCAGAAAGAACTCTACTATATTATGTATGAATGGAATCTAAGAGGTATATTCAGGAAAATCTAGGTTTTCTTTTTTCCAACTCTGGGCCCCTGTGGTGAAGTTAAAATTGGAGCCAAGAGTGTCCACTTGATAATCTTCTCATAATCAAATAAGGGATGATATGTAGACATCACTTGTTAATTTATATCTTTTCTAATAATCAATGATTTAAAGTCATACTGAGGAGTTACTACATGCCATGCTAGTTTCTAGATGCTTTAAATGTATTTGTATATTGATCCTTGTGTAACAGTCATATTCCAGGCTCCACAGGTAAAGATTAGAGGAAATATCACAAGTTAATGTCATCTGCACATTCAATTGTAAACAAAAGCAAAAGAACAGAACGACAGGATGGAAGATCTCGTACTGCACAGATCACTACACTGTGTGAATAAGGATGCCTTGAGAGGTGGTCCTCTGGAGTGTGCATAAGGCTTCTGGGGGAGTCTGTCAGTTAGGGTGATTCTTGGGCCCGGTTCCCAAATAAGCCTGGATATGTTCAGGAAACCCCAAAGATCCTTTTGAGGTCTTGTGGTCTGCTTTGCTTATGATGGGGCCCAGGAGATTCCAAGATGTGCAGCTGCTGTTATGAGGCTAAGAAGTAAGTGATGGCTGTCTTGCAGGTCACCAAGAATGATGAAAACTCTGCTACTATATATACCCATGGGAGTTTCTGCACTTAATAACTTCCCATCTCCTAAAAGACTGCCCTGTCACAAATGGCTCTCCAAGCCTTGATATCAGGACAGATAGAACAACAAAAGGCATCTAGCATACACTGGATGACCCCTTAACAGCCTTAAGAATTCTATGCCCTGGAAAGTATATTAAAGAATGTAGAATTCTATAAAGTTCAAAGGTCTCTGAACCCAGCACTATTTTAATTTTTCCATGTTCTATAACCAAAGATTGTGGTGTCTCCAGCACTAGAACCTTACTATCAAGTTCTGGTGGGCAACCAAGACCAATGACAATGGCCTGTATTAGTTTGGGGGAAGGGGGAAGCTCCAGCACACCCATGAGTCAAGGCGAAGCATCCTAACTGGGTTTGTTTGTTTGTTTGTTTGTTTGTCAGCCTATGGATGAAGGGAGAATTATTCTCAGTGTAAGTTAACTCTAATTAAATGTGTGTGTCCTATAAAATAGTATATTCTCATATAGCTTCCTTAAATATCTTTATTGCTAGTTATCTTTCACACCACTCCTCCTTTGCCCTAACCTTTTATCTTTCTCCTCACTTAAGCCCATCTCCCCATGATTCTGCCTTCCTTTGCCTGTCTTCCTAACTGGCTAGATTTCACAGCACTAGAAGGGGCTATGTAGGTTTCCTGTAGAGAAAAGTCAACAGCCATATCCAGCTGTGACTATTGTGAACGACAATAACAACTGGCCTGGTAAGCCATGCCTGTGAGTGCATTAGTGGCATGGATGTTATTGGAGTAGCCAACCATTTGCTGATTATATTTAAGGCCTGCTTCATGGAGGAAATACATGTTTTATGGCTATTAGGGTCCATGAATTGCTGAAGAATGATGTAGCATGTAGTTTTGTCTACACCACTTTGCATTCCTGCTGGTTGCATGCACATACCACCTCAGATCTGGGGATAAAAGACACACACATTAGCTCATTTTAAAACTGGTTTATTGGCTCTGTGACTGGTCTCTTCTAAGCCTTCTGCAGTAGCATGTTCTTACCTTCACTCCTAGCTCAACACCTCTAAATCTTCCCTCAGCTTAGTTGCCCAGTTACCTCCTGTGAAGCCCATTGGTCTTGCTGCCCAAGACACTTTCAGGCTGCTTTCCCTTTTCACCTACATTTTGGAAGATCTTAGTTACAGATCTGTCCTGTCTCTCTTGCTCCCAGGTATCTCCATCTCTTTTTCCTCTCTCTAAGCCTATGGGAACCTGGAAGTCCCGCCTCTTTTTTTCTGCCCAGTCATTGGTCCAGGTATTTTTATTGATTCATCAAGAACCAATTGGGGACAAGGACCTTCAGTGTCAGCACTCACAGATTCCCAATTAAATTAAAGCATCATAACCAGCCCCCTACAGAATGATACCCCAGACTTAAATAGTTTGCAAAAGCATAGGGCTTTCTGCATGCAGGGGACCAATCCCATCAGTATGGAAGGACCCTGACTGAATTCACAGATTTAGTTTTAAAGTCAAGTAGAGGAGCATTCCGGGGGGTAGGTGATCTATATCTTGATTGATGGGTTCTATCTCTGGGAGTCTGGATGATGCTATGATTCAGACTAATTATTCTTGTTTCATGCCAAGGAAGGGTAGTTCTTGACCTCTTGGCCACAACCTTGGCTAACTGTCCTTCGTAAGCCTGAGGTTGTTGCAGTAACTGACTTACCCAGTTCTGGGAAGTAGAAACTCAGGCCTGGTCTCCTAAACTGCTAGTTTGCAGCCTGTCATGGAATCAGTCTGGCTCAGGCCAATTCTCTCTTTTCAACAGGTATTTTTAAAATCCATATTGGATTCTCCGGATTTGTAGCTGGGGAGCTTACAGGTCCCAGGCATGAACCTACTATTATTTTACTAAGTAGATATAGTATCAAACTAGCCTTGAAATTCATATGCTTCTACCCAGAGATTAGTGCAGCTTTCAGTCCTCATCAGAGAAGTTTCTTTATACAGTATAGATCAATTAACACAGAAACTCACAACTGGTCAAAGCGCAGAGAGTAAGTGTCTGCTTAACCACAGATGGAATGTCTACATCACATTCCCCACTCCAATGGCTCAACGAACATCATGAAAGAAGGAGCAGAGAAATTGAGTCAGAACCTGGGACAGACTGTAGTAGGACAGTGTCTTCTGCACACGTCAGGATCACTGTACTGATGAACTCAGCACCTACAGTTGCCTGCATAAGATCTGCATAAGATTAACCCAGTTAGCATTTCAATGTGAAGACTTCCTTTGTGTCTTATTCAGTGGTCAGTTTTGGAGGACATTCCATACATTGCTGAGAAGAATGTATATACTTTAGTTTTGGGGTAGGATTGCTATAGATATCTATTAGGTCTGTTTGATTTAGGCTGATATTTAACTCCATATTTTTGTTTGGTGTTTGTTTGTGGAGGGGAAGGAACTCATGATCTCCCAGCACAGCAGCTCAGGATCTATTGAAGTTGGGTTTTTTTTTTCTTTGTTTTTTTGTTCTTTGTTTTTTGTTTGTTTGTTTGTTTGTTTTGGTGAAGGTAAGTCAGTTTTCTTTAGGTTATAGTTCATGGTAGGTTGGCTATGTTCTATGAAAGGCCCCATACTTATTCATATATGACAGAACAAGTTGGGCACACTTCATGATATAGACTTTCTGAATAAGACTCTAGTCACCCAAGAAATATGACAACCATCATTAAGCAGAATTTCATAAAATTAATTTTTTTTTCTTTACTGCAAGAGAAACTTTTGTTTTGTTTTGTTTTTTGAGACAGGGTTTCTCTGTGTAGCCTTGGCTGTCCTGGTCACTCTGTAGACTAGGCTGACCTTGAACTCAGAAATCGCCCTGCCTCTGCCTCCCAAGTGATGGGATTAAAGGCATGCACCACCACTGCCCAGCTCAAAAGAAACTTTTAATCAACTTAAGATGCAGTCTGCAGAATGGGAAAAAATTCTGCTATGTATACATCTGATAGAGGATTAGTGTCTCTGATATACAAGAATCTAAAAAAAACAAACAACCCAATAAAACAGTGGGCTATGGGGCTAGGTGTGGGGGCACATGCCTTTAATCTCAGCACTCAGGTGGCAGAGGCAGGGGTATCTATATGAGTTTGAGGTCAGCCAGCCTGAGCTACAAATTGAGTTCAGTGGTATGTAATGAAGCCCATTTTTTAAAAAGTGGGATATATAACTGAACAGAAAATTCTCAGGAGAAATACAAATGGCTAAGAAATACTTTTAAAGGTGTTCATCATCTTTAGCCATCAGGGAAATCCAAATTAAAACGACTTCAATATCTCATCTCTCCCCACCCACCACCAGAACAGCAACACCAACAGAACAGAGTTAAGAAAACAAAAGGCAACAGGAAGTACTGAGGAGGATGGGTAGTTATGGAGACCCCTCGTGCACTGACGGTAGCCGTGCAAATTGGTACTGTTACCAATTGGTGGAAATCAGTGTGGTAGTTCCTCAGAAAACTAAAACTAGATCTACAGGTTGACACAATTCTACCTATCCTGGGCATACACCCAAGGGACTGTTTATCATGAAGATACCTGGCCATCCATATTCATAGGTGCTCTCTTTACACGAGGTAGGACATAGAAACAGCCCATATGCCTATCACCTGATGAAATGTGATACGGTGGCATGTATTCAGCTGTCAAGCAAAACGAAATTATAAATGGAGGTAGACACTATTATACTGAGTGAAGCAACCCAGACCTAGAAGACAAATCACGTTTTCTCTCATCAGAGGCTCCTAGCTCCAAAAATTCAGATGGAGTACATATCCTGTGGTAGCAGCAGAAACCAGGAACATTAGAAAAAAGAGACCATTGCCAGGGTAAGATGGACAGGGGAGTGACAGAAGGGGAATAGCAGGTTACAATTGATCAGGGAAATGAGAAAAATGGGAGATTTAATAGGGGATGGGAGGGCGATAACTACAGAAGAAGGAGGGTAATATAGTAAGACTGTCTGAAAGGCCATGAGGGACCATATTATTATCCATCTACCTAAATAACCACTATACTACACAAAAGCTTAGTATAAACATTTATATAGTTTTTGCAAGAAGCCCTCTTTCGTATCATTGATAAGGGATGTCCAAGAGACTCCCCAAATATTACAAACGATTGCTATTGCCCATGGTTGCCCCATAGAAGTGGAAGATGATTCCCTATAGCTGAAGACACCATGCACAGGCGACTTCAGACATAAGGCTTGACCTGAAAGCCTCCTTCCTGAGGACTGGCTTTCATGGTACCAGAAGGCCCTGCACAAGCTTCCAAAGAAGGGAAGCAATCAGCAGACTTATCCAGCTATGATGCCTGCAAATCATAACAACAGCCAGCATGGTGCACTAACCCTAAGGATGCAGTAGTGGTGTGCATACCTTAGTGTTTAGCAAGAGCTTTCACGGTGAGCTTGAGATCTGCTCAACAAGCGAGGACCATGCCTAGAACCCAGGGCTAGGGAAGTCTTGAATTTTGGAGGGGAACCTACAGCCATCACTTCACTAATTCAACATAATCCTTAATTATATTCTAAATATTTGGCCTTATACCCAAAGATAAGTGTAGTCCTCATTTGTCAAGGGAACTCCTCTTTGTAACAGATTGATGCCTTTACAGATAACCGCAAGCAACCAAAATGCACAGTTGTGGAGCCCAGGCCCAGCGGACATGTCTACAAAACACTTCCCACATGTGAGGCTCAGGGGACATCATAGAAGAGGAATGGAAAGATTGTAAGAACCAGAGGATCAGAGAGCTGATATGGTCTCCTAGGAGTGTCAAAAGCTATGCCCATAAAAATCTCATTAGCATGATGACCTAAACATAAGCTAAGGACAAGACAGACATGGCAAAATGGATGGGGGAGAGGCCAAAGAACCTCAGCCTTAGCTGGTTATCCAGTGTCAAAAGATCAGCCCTGAAAACGAACATGCAAGTAACATTCTACAGACTGAGCAAGTTATATGTATATATGTAACAACAATTAATAGTTTAAAAAAAGAGGCCATGAACTTGATAGAGAACAAGGAGGGGTATATGGGAGGGCTTGAGGCTGGAAAGAGATGGTAAAAATGATGTAATTATATTATAACCTCACTATACATATATTATAAACATTGATGTTAGAATATATTTTATATACAAATATATGTATATTGAGGTTATGACATATAATATTATATATATATATATCCCTAGAGACATTTGTATTTGAACTTTAATCAAGAGTCCAGAAGCCAAGAGAAGCATCTATGGTTTGGATGTGGTCACAATATTTATTTATAATATGTTTCACATGTATTAACAATAGAAAAATGACACTTGTTCAAACACCAAGTGCTCTGGCATTTCTGTGGAGTTGGGGAATACTGTCAGGGTTTTCCTAATCTCTTTGGTCTTGGAAAGCTTGGTCAGGCTTTCTCAAGTAAAATGTCTTGTGACCACTGCCTCAGCACGTTCATTCCTGAAAGAAGTAACAAAAGGTGGATTCGTGGAAGATCAGAAAGACCTGGGCATCTTAGACACCAGTTTGTTTTTTCACACAAACGCTGAAGACCACAGGAAACCCGGCAGGGTATTAGGCTCCCAGCCTCAAGGGAAGTCATATCATTGGCCAAAGTTTTCAGGTAAAAGGTGGTCGATCTCCTGTCGTTCTCTGAGTATGCTGAGGGGTGTTAAGGCCATACACCTGTGGTAGATCCTTTGTGTTGCTGCTCATAAACTTGGAGGATATCGTGACAAAACAGCAGGAGAGCCTCCTTTCCCAGTGTCACTCTGTAATGAAGCTTTTGGTGGACCCTCCCAATGATTGACAGGAGTCCAAGGCACCATGGAGCAGAGTAGATCATATTACCAACAACAACAGTAAGACAAGAGTCCAGCTACTATTAAAAAAAAAAAGACAGGTCTAAAAAGAAGAGTAAATAGTAGGTCTTACTCTAGCAAGTGATTTTATCCATTGGGGATAATCTATTTCTTGCTCCCTTTTGTTAAGTGTTTACAGTTTTGACTCTGACAATTACTTTAAAAACATATAATATTAGCACCAAGGCAGCACAATTCTTCCCAGAGATCACATGAAACGGAATAAAGACTATGATGAACAGTTGGTACAACCTGTGATGTTGCTAACTTACTCATTGGCTAATGAAACGTCCCCACAATTGCCAAAAATACCCTTATTCAACCCACATAGCACCTTGATGTCAGCTAGGTTGTTAAAAAAATAATTACAAAAATTTTCAAAATGTAACAGTAAAACACATTTCCAGGTAAAAAGTAAACAACAGTGTACCGTGATAACGAAGAGTCACTTTGTCATATACTACATATAATGTAGAGTACGTAAAATGCAGCTGTCTGACTGCAAGGGGGAGGATCATGCACAGGCAGTCATAATAAAATCATTTTACGTACAAAAATATTACATCACAATAAATAATTTCAAACATAAATATTAAACTTTACATCATTAGGGTGTTCCGCAGGTTGAGTATCCCTCATTGAAATGCTTGAGACCATCAGTGTGTATTTCAGACATTTTGAAGACTTGGCGATATTTTCATATTTAAGATGAGATCTTTTTGGGATGGGGCTCATCTAAACATGCTATTAATTTATGCCTCTTCCTTTTGAACGGAGTTGTAGTTTACTAGGAGATTTTAGCGTAGGGTTTAAGCAGTAGGGAACTCAGGAAGAGAGCAAGCCATGCCCAAGAATGTGGGTTGTGTGTCTCCTTTCTGTTTCTTAGGAAACTTTACATGCATGGCAGAAATATAATTTTATATGGTACTTATAAAAATTTGTGTATGAAGCAAAGTTTCATGGCATGAAATTTACCATTTGAGATCTCATGCTAGCACTCAAAAGTTTTCAGAATTTGGAGCATTTCAGAGCTTAAAATTTTAAATAAGGGATGCTCAACCTGTATATATATATATATATAATATATATTTATATATATGCATATGTACACACATATACACACACATTCACACACACACACACACACACACACACACACGCGCAGACAGATCCACACACACGCACACAGATGCACCCAAATTCAAGGTGGAGGTATTGAATTACTATCCTTCATCCGTCTCCTATGGCTTCCTCTTCAGAGCCCCTGAAATAAACAAACCAGAAGTTATAAGTCTTCCGTAGCAAAAGCTGAGAGTCAAGAGTAGGTGAACTAGGCTCTTCCACGTGCAGAAGTGTCACTTAGGATATTCTCTAGGTTAGAAAGTGAACTCTTTTATCTATCTATCTATCTATCTATCTATCTATCTATCTATCTATCTATCATCTATCTAATCATATATCTATCTATCTATCTATCTATCTAATCATATATCTATCTATCTATCATCTATCTATCTATCTATCTATCAATCATCTATCTATCTAATCATATATCTGTCTACTATAAGCAACACAGAAGTGGGATGGGGATGTAACTCAGTTGTGGAGTGTCTGTTTAGCTGTGTGAAGTCCTGGGTTTGAACTCCAGTACCAGAGAAAAGAGAGAACAGGCATGTGGAGATTGAGGAGAGATGCCTGCAGGAAGGCAATAACTCACTGCAGTGAGTTGGTCTCAGATCCACCGCCCAGAACGTACACACATGAATACATGAATGTAATTTAAAAAGAATAATTACAAAAGAATGAAAGAGAAAAGAGTCCAGTGCCTAGAAATTTCATCTGGAATAACATTCGAATGTTAGAATATTTCTTTCTAGTCTTCTTACATATGTGTACTCATGTTTTATGACACATAACAGACACAAGAAAAGAAGACATAGAATGCATACAAAAATGGGGTCTTTTAAGTATGTCTGCTGAGTTTTGCCTACTGCCACCACCCCATCTTTTCTTTTTGGATCTCAAGTCTTTCTTCAACCATTGTGATTGTGATTGTGTGTATGTGTGTGGTGTGGGTGTGTATGTGGTATATGTATGTGTGTGGTGTATGCATGGTGTGTGTGTGTGCTTTGTATGTGGTATATGAGTGTGTGTGTGGTTTGTTTTATTCTCTAGCCCAGGCTGTCTTGCAACTCACTCACAATTGCTTTGTTCATTGCTCTGGTTCTAAGGGGCAAACCCAGCCTTGTTCATGTTAGGAAAGTGCCTTACCACTGAACCATATTCCCAAGTCAAGCCTCTGCTTGCTGTTAGAAGTGACCCTCTTCCAAATGCAGCTGTCAGTCACCTGACTCTGTAGGCACAAGATCTCAGGCCACCAGACACTGATTGCTTCAGAACTGACCAAGTGATCCATCCAGAGGTAAGGAGAGGCTTTTTGCTGTATTTTGTGTATGTGTGCTTTGCTTGACTGTTTATTTGTGTGCCATATGTCTGCCTGGTGCCCTGGGTGGCCAGAGGGAAGTATCAAACCCTTGGAACTGGACTTACAGATGGTTCTGAGCTGCCATGTGGGTGGTGGGAATCGAACCTAGATCCTCTGGAAAAAGAGCCAGTGGCACATTTATCTACTGAGCCTTTTCTTTAGCCCAAGGGTTACTTTTCAGAATGGTTGCAGAAAGCATTTAGTTGAGCCAGGAGCTATAATGATGATGTAATTGTAGGTATGGGGAAGATGACATGCTAAGGGAGAAGCACCATGAGGGCTCGCTACTGATCAATGGAGCACAATACTGTAGAGCTGTGCCTGAAGAAGGCACAGCATGTGCGCATCCCAGTTATTAAACACATTGTCTTTGCCTTTTGCAACACAACTAATACTAATTTAAGATGGCAATTTTGCCTATGCATGGTGGCATGTGACTGTGTGCAAATGAAATCCCAGCACTTGGGAGACAAAGACATGAGAGTTCCAAGTGTGAAGCTAGCTTGGGCTAATAAGCAAGAGCTTGTTTAAAAAAATACTTAAAAAGTACTTTTTAATACTGATGTTTACTTAAGCATTTGTCAAATAGTAACTCATGTGTCAGAGAATCAATGAGCTATTGGGGGAACTGAATGGGCCATTGGACAGTATAGGGTGGGTGTTAGAAGGTCACACAAGTTGGTTGAACTTTTGTGTCATGCAGCTGAAGGAACCAGGATGATGAAAAGTGACCTGTTTAATCTTTTGTCCAGCAGAGGGAGCACTTGCTAGCATACGAATGAGTCTCCTGTGGACTTCGATAGAATAAAGATTCTGGTTTCTCATGTGCAGAGAGGGTCTAAGATCTGCATTTATAATAAGATCTCAAATGACACTGAGTTGCTGGCCCCACCTGCTGTGAGTGGCACATAGGTGACACTACAGTGATTGAGAGCACAGTCCTTGGTGTAAGGTACCACTGGGGGCTGCAAGGGACTTCACTGTGACCTCAGAAAGCTTCTTAACGGTCGTGGCCTCAGCTTCCTCTACTGCAAAATAAGGACAAGAGCTCTACCTCATGACCTCCTTGTGAGAGTCACTGAAAATGGTTCCCATAAGTTACTCAGCGCAGTGGAAGCTTAACAAACCTCAGCACTACTGTAATTATTATATTCCTGGTATTATTATATATAACATACTATATATATTTTACTTTCATAAAAGTAAAAATATATATATACTATATGTATTCCAGGATATATATTATATCTGGAGATATTATATATCTCAGCCCCCTACTTCACAATTTTCAATATTCAAAACATGGATTTCTGGATCTTAGGAAGTAAGACTCTCAGAGATGAAACACAGAAAGCAGCATTTTCAGCAGGCAGTGAAGAGAAAACGTATGCAGCCTGAGGAGCCTGGGTTCAGGGGTGAGGGACAGATGGCTTCAGACACAGAAAGATAGACAAACAAGAATATAAAGGGCAGAATATTATTGGGTCAGCTTCACGATGCTTGACAGTAGCTCTGTCTGGGGGAGAGGTCTTTTACCCACATCTGTTTATCACTAGGCTATAGATTAAAATGAAAGAGGTGATGGGAGAACTTACCTTAGTTATGAAACTCGCACCTCCAGGCCAGTGCCGGAGGATGGGGTACACTTTCCACAGTAACCGCCGCATTTCCCTACGACCCGGGTACCATCCTGCAAAAACATGAGTCGTCTTAGATGGCTTGTGAGGTTCCTGTTTTCGGGGAAAGTAATTCTTGCACCATAGTGTATTGAAATGAAACTCAACACACTCATAATGATCTAACTGCATAGGTCAGCAGACAAGGCTCACAGGGTCAAACCCAGACCACCACCTGTTTCTGGACGACCTAAAAGCTAGAGTGGCATTTTTGTTTTCATTTCAACCAAGGGTCTTGCTATATATCCAGGCTTGCTTCAGTCTCCTGGGTATGGGATTAGAGGTATACGTCTCCATGCCTGGTTAGTTTATTATAGGTATACATTTCCATGCCTGGTTAGTTTATTATAGGTATACATTTCCATGCCTGGTTAGTTTATTATAGGTATACATCTCCATGCCTGGTTTGTTTTGCCTTTCTACAGAGGTGAGAAAAACTATGACGAGTATATCTTGACAGCTAAAAACTGTATAAGATTCAAATCTTGGCATAGCCAGCATCACTCATGTACTTAAAGCCTAGAGCTGCTTTCATGGTGCACTAAGAGGAATGAGTAGTTTCTAGCTTCAAGCTACTGCTCAATACACCATGAATCGCAGCAACGCAACTCTAACTCAGCTGTGTTGCGAGTGTGAGGTGCATTGCTAGATCATAATATTTTCATTATTTTCTTACTACAATTGTGATGGTAAATCTTCATTGTCACCTTGTCTGGATTTAGAATCACCTAGAAATGCTCTCCTGGATGTGTCTCAGAGGAGGGAACACCTGCTCTAAACACAGGCTCAGAGCTGAGGCTGAGTTAGCGCGGGGGCGGGGTGTGGGGGGAGAATGAGGAAAGCCTGTGTTTCCCCCATTCATCTTTTGGTTTCTGGCTGTGGATGCAATGGGATCGCTGTCTTTCCTCCTGCTCCTGTCACTACGCCTTCCTCCTCACGATGGACGGTGCACCCTCAGACAGCCAGAATAAACCCTTCTTCTTTTCAGTTGGTTTTATTGGGCATTTTGTCACGGCATTGGCACGAGTCACTAATCCAGGAGCCCATCGGACTGTGATACATCAAGGAGAAGATGAGGACAGTGGGCTTTAAATGTCCTGCTCTTAAGATACAGGGGCATGTGGAGTGTTCTGTGATCAATTTTAGGCAATAAATTATTGTGTTTATCACACAACAGTATTACAAGTAGGCTTAAGAAAATAACAACAACAGAGGGCATCCCCACACTGAGCACTTATCACAGTATTTCCAGCTTAGGAGAAAGCCACCATCAAAATGCGGGAAATTTAAGATAGAATATCAATCAACACAGCATATTTGGTTCACAAAAACAACAAGTGGGATTAGGTACATTCCATGTGCCTCAATTCTTAGCAAAATAAGAGAAAATTAATTTACCCACCAAGCTAATTATATTTTATTTAACAGCAAGAACCGAAGGAGCAGGTGGAGGGGAAACAAATCCCAAAGATCTTGCTCTTTATTCAAGGAGAGCCCACTCACTGTGCGATGACTAGGATACATGTGTGTGCAATGTCTCTGAGAAGCAGACTGGAATGCAAAGCTGTGGAGAAGGAACCAGAGCGAGGGACCGAGAGACTCTCTGGTGATACTAGTTACTTTTCTCCTTGGCGACACAAAGTACCCAACAGAAACAACTCAGGAGAGGAGGAGGCAAGGGTTTATTTAGGGCCCCAGTTTCAGAGTACTGCCTGTCATGTGTGAAACCGCGTGGCAGCAGGGAAGTGAGGCTGCAGGTCGGATAGTGTGGGGCCAGGGAGCCTAGGAGAAGGCCTGGAGCGAGAGTGGGGCTGAAGCATGCCCAAACCCAGGTCCTGAGATCTGCAGGAGTACGATCGCTTCCCCACCCCCAGCCCTACACCACCTCCTCTCCCCTGCCTTGGGCCAGCATACTCTGATGCTCATATCCCTGTGCCTCCTACCCTTGCCTCATCAGAGGCGTTGTCACATAGCCAGTAGCCCGGTTAAACTTCCTTTCCCCCTTCTTATAAAGTCATGTCCAGCAGCACCTGGAATTCTTCCTTATGCAAATGAGGCATCCCCAACATCCTGGCCCCAGCCAATCACATGCACTCATCCTGATAGCCCCTCCCCACCCAAAAGTTTAAATAGTCTTTGTTCCCCCCTCCCCCAATAAACTGAACCAGTTTTTTGAAGCTGCTCCTGTGTGTGTATGTGTGTGTGTGTGTGTGTGTGTGTGTGTGTGTCTGTGTGTGTCTGTGTGTGTCTGTGTGTGTCTGTGTGTGTCTGTGTTCTTTACCTGTGCACTCACGGCCGACCAAGATCCCGACTGCACCCAGCCATCCCAGCTAAGCTTCCCTCCAGTCTAGCCTAGTGTGTGCTTGCTGCCTGGCAGGCTATCTTGAAGGGCAGGGCAGTGAGGCAGTATGGCCTTCACAGTCAGGAAGCAGAGAGAGGGAGGGAGGGAGGAGGGGCAGGGGAGGGACGGGGGAGGGGCAAAGGAAGAGGCAAGGGAGGGGCGGAACACTGGTCCTTAGCTCGCTCACTCCCTTTTCTTCAGCCACCCAATTTTAGGATTCCTTTTGGTGAGGCCTAGAGTCCAAACATTTGACCTATTCTATTGTATGGGGTAAGAGCTGAACAGCAGCCAATATTTTGAATAAGTTTTTTGAGGTCAGAGGTGAGAATAAAATCTGTTCCCGGTCACTACAAGTGAACCCTCAGTGGCTTTGAACGTCAGCTCTGCTACTAATAAGAAACTTAGCCTATAACGGAGGAAGGAGATCCTGATAGGGAACACTTAAACTATGTTTAAGTGATATGGCTTAAATGACAAGCAGTGTTAAGCTTTTTAAATGCCCTTCCTAGGGCCATCGCAAGTTAAGACAAGGAGATGCATCTCTATTCCGTACACACTCACAGTGATTGTGTTTCCTGAGCACAAACTGCAGACCTGGACTTTGATGTGTGGAGGACATAATTTTCATATTTCAAAATCCATTTAACCAGGCCATTTAACAGGACGCTCCCAGATAACTTTCAGCTGCAAATGATTAATGGAAGAACAGGTATCAAGGTGCAGGAGAGATGGCTCAGCAGTTAAGAACGCTCACTGCTGTCTAGCACCCACACCAGGCTCACACTGGCCTGTAAGCGCAGCCTCAAGGAATCCAAGACGTTCTAGAGGACCTGCACGCATCTGGTAAGTAAAGCCCATGCAGGCGGGGACACACTTGTAAGCAAAACAATAAACCTTGTAAACAAGCAAAGGCCAGAAGAAAACTCTAGGACAGTTTTACAAATGCCTGACAGACTTGAGCATGCGTGATTAAAAGTGTACAGTTGTGAAGAGATGGTAGTGCTTGGCAATGGCTGTCTACGTAAAAAGGCATTTAGCAACACGAACGAAAGATCTCCTTCCCATTAGCATTAACAGACAAATGTTTACCATAAATTTTGATAATAGAAAACACTAGTTAGACAAAATATTTTCCTTCTCCAATATTCTATTATTTCCTTGGTAGATGTGTTAAAATGTTACCCAGTTATTTGTATTGTATCTTTAGAATTCAACTAGCAACATCCTCTCTCTCTCTCCCCCCACCGTGTGTGTATGTGTGTGTATGTGTACACATGTGTGTGTGCCAGCGTGTGCGTGCACGCACACTCGCACACTCAAGTGCATGCCAGAAGAGGCATCAGATCATCCCAGGACTGGATTTAGAGATGGTGGCACACCATCATGAGGATTCTAGGAATGAGCCTGGAAGAGCACTTAAGTGCTTTTAACCACCGAGCCACCTCTCCAGCCCAAGTAATAACACTTTTGCGGATATCTGTACTCTCTTGATATGTACATACATATATTATCCATATATAACCAATCCTGCCATTTGGCAAAACACAAAACAAAACAGATAAACAAAACAAAAACCCCAAACCAAATCTTTTCTATCTATCCTGTTCACTGAAAGGGTTGCTGATTCCTGCCCCGGTCTGTGCTGTGCTGCCCTGGCCTAAGCCCCACAAAGTCGGTGCTGGGCCGCCCTGACACATTTGTCTTCTGTCAGTCTTTCCTACACCTGCATTTCTTTGGATTGCACCTCCAACACAACACAATCCTTGCTCCACAGAACCTTTGCATGCGCCAGTCTCCAACAGCTGAAATGCTCTTTTGTTCTTTCCCGTATGCCCCACCCCCCAGCCTAAATGTCTCATAACCCAGTTCAAGGTCAGCTTCTGGGACATAGTTTTGGCTCAGTTATCTGCTGCAAGCACCCCACAACTGGGTAGTGTTCTTTCATTTCTTTTCATCCTAGAATGTAAGTCCCATGATATACAAGTGATATCTTGTCGAATTGGAAGCATCTAGGACCAAGGACTGAGTAATGATCCAAATCCATTTATTAAATGGATGAGATGAATGATTGAAAAAAAAAACAAAGCTGGATTATTTATTTATTTATTTATTTATTTTTGGTTTTTTAGAGACAGGGTTTCTCTGTGTAGCCCTGGCTGTCCTGGAACTCACTTTGTAGACCAGGCTGGCCTCGAACTCAGAAATCCACCTGCCTCTGCCTCCCGAGGGCTGAGATTTGGATTTTCTTTTGAGCTGTAAATGTTTTGCTCATTAGTTTCCCTGATGCTTTTTTCACACTTTGGAAATATCCCCTGCTGCAGTGCAGTACCGGCTCTGCTCTCTTTATGGACCATGCCGCCTAAGCCCTGCCCCTCAGCCTCCTTGGACAAAGCTCCACTTTCTCCACAACTAGGAATGATTTGAACACACTTACACCTCATATCTTTGGGCTTCATCCCCAGAAAGGGTCAGGGGTCATGCAGATATGGTTCCTACAGCCCACTTGTCTCTTGCAAACAATGGCAGTAGGTAATCTCGGGGTTCTTTTTCCACCCAGAGAGAATGAGAAAGAAAAGCGGTGCCAGCGGGGAATTGAGCTCGGTACTGTGGTGACTATATCTCTCTGTCCTTACAAAGCCATTGCCTCAGGACATCCGTAATAGCCTCTCTTCATCAAATGAGAAAAGGCCTAGGCAGTCATAAATTGAAAACAAAATAAATTTGATAATGATTTTACAGTAGTTGCACTATTTCTTCCTCCGAAAACTCTGCTAATTTAGGCAAAACAGATAAAGTGGGGCTACCCTTTTACTCTCTGTGATGGTACTATCCTCAAATGATGTTAAAGATGGTCCTAGCATGTCAGCATCCTGACAGCCACCAGACTGAGAAACAAAACAAGACTGAAAAGTAAGAAAAACATGGCTGCCGTGGAGACAGCTTCTTTCAGAAGGAAAGGGAGCCAGAAGCCCTTGCTGTCATGCAATGAAACCCTGGCTTTTATTTCTTTATTACAGTTGAATTCTCTTTTAAATAAATAGTTTGTTAATAATAGCTCCAACTATTGCATATAAGTGAAGTGAATGACGCACTGCCCTATTAGGCACAGCTTGTATTCCCAATTTTCTATTATTTTTCTCAGTGGACAGGATTCAGGGGAGCCGATGCCCATGATTTAGGGAGGGGCCTATTTTTGGCGGAAGCATGGTCATTTGCCTGTCTTTAGTGGAAGGGCTAAGAGGCAAGGGTGTGTTAAGAAAATCCATAGAGGCTGGGCAGTGGTGGCACATGCCTTTAATCTCAGCACTTGGGAGGCAGAGGCAGGTGGATTTCTGAGTTCAAGGCCAGCCTGGTCTACAAAGTGAGTTCCAGGACAGCCAGGGCTAGACAGAGAAACCCTGTCTCGGAAAAAAAAAAAAAAAGAAACATAGTTTAGGACCTAAAGTAAAATGTTAGGGCTAAGATGACATGCAAAACTGACTCCTTCTGAACTGCATACAAAACATGTAACATATAATTTTCCCCAGTACAGTCCTCAGGCAACTATGTACATACATCTACATATGTGTAAACATACTATCCAGTTTCCATAGAAAAGTGCAGACTAAAAGGTACACGTGTAGAAAATGTGAACCTATGGAAATTCCATGTTGTAGGTCTAGGTACTTGCTGGGTTTTCACAAACTGGAAAGCAATCCACACGCACACACATGAGATTCTACTGTACTGTGCACACACATGTGCATACTCATGAGATTCTACGATGCTGTGCACACACACATGTGCACACACATGAGATTCTACTGTACTGTGCACACACACATGTGCACAGGCATGAGATTCTACTGTACTGTGCACACACATGTGCATACTCATGACATTCTACGATGCTGTGCACACACATATGCACACTCATGAGATTCTACTGTACTGTGCACACATACATGTGCACACGTATGAGATTCTACGATGCTCTGCACACACACATGAGATTCTACTGTACTGTGCACACACACATGTGCACACGTATGAGATTCTACTGTACTGTGCACACACATGTGCACACTCATGAGATTTTACTGTGTACACACATGTGCAGACATGTATGTTCATTTCTTAACTCAGTTGTTGTAAAAGAATTCAGAGGTGGGAAAAGCCTGTTTGATTCATTATCTTATAAAGCAATTATTTTATTTACAATCCTTTGTATAGCACAAGGAATCCCTGGTAGAGAGCAGGCTCCCTGTGCCTTAAAATTCGCCAGGCACCTCAGGAAAGCAGATAACCCCTGAGCACCAGCCCCAACCAGCCACAAGTAGGCTTTCTTTGAGCTGCCTGGCCCTGGAGACCTATGCACGATCTTTGCCCTGAAAGAGCACCAGGCAGGCAGTCCTGAGGACAGTGAACAGTGCCACAGCAGAACTCCAAACAGGCCTGAGGAGTCCTAAGCACAGATAGCATTGGAGGGACCAGAATGTTCCTGGCAACTGAGCTCAGGACTTGGAATTTTCCCTCATGCCTCACTCAGCTCCTAGTCACAGCATCTCTTCTGTCCACGTATGCAGAGCTCTGAGCTGAGACAGTAAGAATTCACCAGACCCTCCAAGCAATCACTAACCCGCACCAGCTCTCCCAGGCTCAGCCTGGACAGCTCCCCCAGGTTCCACCTCTAGCCTGCAGTCCCTTTACCCACAGCAGGCAGCCTCAGCTAGCTTCTGCAAGTTAGTAGTAAGCCACAAGGCTGCAAAGATGCCACATCACTGCCTGTTGCTTATGCTCCTGCCTTGGTTTCACAAGACCCCGAGGTGACGATGTTGATGACCACCTGCACTGTGTGTGTGGAGACTTCCTGTACGGATGGAGAAAGCCTCTTCTCTCAGCAGCTATGGAGGGCCGTCACCAAAGAGGAGGTGTTCTTCAGGGAGAGGACCATCTGAACTTTTCCTCAAGCTTAGCAGTTCTGGGGGTCCATTCTCATAGGGGATGCTATTCTGAGGCCCTGGCTCTGGTCTGTCAGGAGCTAGGAAGACTGCAGTCCTTGATTCTACATATCTACACGTGAGCACTTGCACACGCACACGCACACGCACACGCACACGCACATGCACACACACTGGGCAGCAGGGTGGAGAAGAAAGCCCAGCAGCTCAGGCAGAATTCTCAGAGGGTGGGGAACAGCCTTGCAGTACTCGACATGGCCATAAGATGGCACTCCAGCCTTTAGTTATTTTTAGCCTCTGGCTGAAATTTCAATTATGATTGACTGTAGTCTAGCAAAACTATAACATATGTATGTATGTATGTATGTATGTATGTATGTATGTATGTATAAATGCAACATATATAGCTTACAAAGATGATTTCATTCAACCACATCTAAAGCAGTTCAAAATTTCAAATCGGGTCATTGAGGCATAACGCGCCTGTCATGTTGAGACATGAACACAACAAAATATACTGATTTTATTTCCTATAAAATCTATAGGACTGGGATTAAGGTGGGGAGTAGTAGAGTTAGATGTCTTGATGTCAGGGCTCAATCAAAGATTACAGTCGTCTCTATTCTGTTTGGTGGGAAGGCAATACTTATGATGAAATCACAGCAATCGCTTGACCTTTGAATGAGATTTGTGATCCCTGGTTAGCTTTGTGGCGAGACCAGGACCTGAGATACAGGTAGGGTTCTGGACGTTTAAAAAGGAGTCAGGAAACACACTGTCCTGAGATGCCGTGTGGAACCTCCCCTATGCTGGGGCTTTGGATCAGTGCAGGCTGAATTGCCGCTTCATCTCCTGCTTCTAACCCAAGACACCACATTTGGAGGGGTTGCCGAACTCAGCAAGTGAAAGTCTAAATGCTCGTCAAATATGGATTTCAGATAAACAACATATTACCATCACGTGGCATTACTCATAGTACTGGTCATTAGGAGACAGGGTCTAGCTGTGTAGTCCACGTTTACCTTGAACGGAAGGCTCTCCTGCTCAGCTTCCCCAGTGCTGAAGTTACAGCGGTGTACCCCATACGTGGGAACAGACTGTCTAAAAATATGTAAATATCCCATACAAGCTCAAAGGAATAGTATAAAACCACCTCCCAGGTGACCTGACATTCTACCCTGCAGTTCTAACCAGGTAGCCGCACTCATCCCACCCCATTATTCTGGACTCAGACCTCCTTTCTTCCCCCTCTCTCTTTTCTTCCCACGTGCACAGGGCTTGAACAGGAACTGGGAAAAGTCCCATATCTCCAGGAGACCAGATGCTGCGGTGGCCTGAGAACTCAGTGGAAGGGCTTTAAGGAGGAGTTTCTGCCCCATCACCCTTCAGAATCACCATGGAGACACAGCCCCAGAGGTTTGCATCCCCTGAACCTAGTCAGGGGGCCTAGGGGTACATGTAAACTTCCCTGGTAGCTCCACGGGGTGCGTGATTCTTGGGCTGGGCTGTGTTTATCAACCACTTGGGGCTTGCTCAACTACAGAATTGGACCCAGAAGACCAGGATCCAAGCACCTGTCTTCCAACACGCTCTGCGGTTGCAGACATGCTAAAATGCACTGGGTTCAGGGTGGCCAGAACAAAGTGGATTATTGTATTCCTAACTTCCCAGAAAATATCACCCCATAACCTCTTCCTATTGGAATTGCAATTGTTTCTGGGCAGAACAAACCAAACCAAACCATCATTTGTCGAGGTTCACATAGGTGAGTTGCGTTTGGTTAGTTAAGATATTTGAGCTGTGTGTATCCTAGAGCCCTGCCCCCCTTCCTCTTTTAATTCAGTAGGCTTTCCAGGTGCTTGGATGGCTTTGCATTTACTAGGTGGGACAAGCTTCAACCAGGTGAAGTGAGTCTCTCCTGCTTCACCCACTTCTAAATCCCTTCCCGTATTTGTGTCCTAAATTTTCTCTCTGCCACTTTGGAAAAACAAACAAACAAAAGTTTGGTGAATGGGAAAGCACACCTGCTCTGCTCCTTCGGTACACAGCCACTCCCCCAAGAGCCATCCTCCAAGCAATACGCAGCCTTACCGGAGACTTCTTGATGTCCGAAACAGCGTAATTCCCTTGTGACGTCCATCTGGCAGACTCCGTTAAAGACAGCCCAGTCCCATAAAGGTTGATGCTAAAGCGCCCCTGGAACACAAAGCCAACACAAAAGACTTTCAGCCCATGTGACATACCAACCAAGGCAGAGCTGACACACATTCAAAGGCACTTTGGTAAGCAGAAAGGTGTTAATTAATTTTGATGGCCGCTAATCGTTGAAGGTATTTTGTTGTTCCGTTGTCAGAGCTAGGCGCCTTACATTCATGATTTCTAGGTAGGGATTTTGTTTACAGGCGGTGAAACCCAGGATCACAGCCGATCGACTCCCTCCTGAACACAGAAAGCCCTCAGGTCATCTTTACTGACTTCTAAATCCTCTCTCAGAGCTTCCTCCAGCCGGCCTCCGTAGCACGGTAACCCTGATTGTTGCTCACAATTATCAGATTCCTTCAGGACCAAAATGCCGCAGTGTAATTTTTCTAACAAGATCTAGCTGCCAAAGTTCCCCCCTCCCCCCCCCCCCCCCCCCCGCTTCCAGTTCCCTGGGGCGAAGAGCAAGCACACTTTGTACCAAGCACCGCTGGGTGTGAGTTCAAAGCAGAGGCGCGTTTCCAAAAGCAGCCAGAAGAGGGCGCGCATCGCCTGCTGAAGATAGAGCCCACTCCCAGCACATCTAAGGCTGTTCCCCGCCCCCCTCCGCCCCGCCAGTCTTAGTTCAGGAACAGAATTCCCAAAGGCCACAAGGGTGTGTGGTCTGGGCCTTTGATAATGATATTTATCTCTAAGGAGTCCCTGCAGTAGAGACATCCTGAAACGGTCTCTCCTCTCTTTCAAAACCAGATCCAACACTGGCGGGTTCTGAGCTGAGAACGTTCTGTGACCCTGAACATGCGTGCTCTCAGGATTACTTTCTCCAGAACTGAGAACCCACAACTTTGACAAAAGTTAAAACAAAGAGATAATGGAGAGCTGCCACTCAGAGCCAAATCCTAGTATGAAAGCGTTAACTCCTTCAACAATGATTAGGAAAGAGAGAGAGAGAGAGAGAGAGAGAGAGAGAGAGATTTCAGCCTTTCAGAACCTCAGTTTGTCCATTTTTATTTATTTGTTTGTTTGTTTGTTTTTCGAGACAGTGTTTCTCTGTATAGCCCTGGCTGTCCTGGAACTCACTTTGTAGACCAGGCAGGCCTCGAACTCAGAAATCTGCCTGCCTCTGCCTCCCAAGTGCTGGGATTAAAGGTATGCGCCACCATGCCCGGCGCAAGTTTGTCCATTTTTAAAATGCAAGGTAAAGTATATACTTCCTTCACTTACTGTAGTAATGGGAATAAATAAAATTAGACATGAATAAATTGGGTGTGGTGGTCCCTGCCTACGATATCAATGCTCAGGAGACTGAGACAGGAGGATGACAGTCAGATCCAAGTCACCTGCATTACCTAGGGAAACACTGCCTTAAAACAACACTTAGAAGAAATAAATAAGTAAATAAAATCTCATGTTGTTGATACTTAGTAGAAATACTGGTATCTGTAACAAAAATACAAGCATCGCTTCTGTGTTTTCTGGTCCTGCATTTTCTAATTGTTTCACAATAAATTCTTGTTTTCTTTGCCTAGGTTTAATGATAATTATTTAGGGGAGGGGCTCAGTATTACTTTATCTATGTATATCAGCTATTAGTAGTAACATGTCTCTGACAGTTGATAGGCTTTTCCAGTAAATAGCACATCTTAGGTCTTCAGATGAAACTTTTTTTTTATATACTTTTTATTAGGTATTTTCCTCATTTACATTTCCAATGCTATCCCAAAAGTCCCCCATACCCTCCCACCCACTCCCACTTTTTGGCCCTGGTGTTCCCCTGTACTGGGGCATATAAAGTTAGCGTGTCCAATGGGCCTCTCTTTCTAATGATGGCCGACTAGGCCATCTTCTGATACATATGCAGCTAGAGACAAGAGCTCCGAGGTACTGGTTAGTTCATAATGTTGTTCCACCTATAGGGTTGCAGATCCCCTTAGCTCCTTGGGTGCTTTCTCTAGCTCCTCCATTGGGAGCCCTGTGATCTATCCAATAGCTGACTGTGAAGGAGATGGGGCTTGGGGTTTCTTTCTCCCTGCCAGTTTCATAAAGAGGAAAGGATCAGATTCCCAGATCCCTCCGGAGCTAAGGCACCACAAACATGACATGGGAAAGAGGGTTTCCGCCCACAGAGTGACCAGTCAGTGGTCCTGGTGAGGGTGATGCATCTTCGGAAGAAATGTGGCAATGTCTACAGACCCCATCCTGTGGCAGGGGCATATGCAACAGGGAGACACTAAGAACTCCATGGGGCTGCCTGTAACAGGACAGCTCCCCTTCCCCCTCAGAGCTATCCTGCCCTGGTCCTTGAGGTCCAAACTGCTGCAAGTGAGACATGAATGTGTGTGTGTGTGTGTGTGTGTGTGTGTGTGCGCGCATGTGTGTGTGTATGTGTGTGCATGTGTGTGTATGTGTGCATGTGTGTGTGTGTGTGTGCATGTGTGTGTATGTGTGTGCATGTGTGTGTGCATGTGTGTGTGTATGTGTGTGTGTGTGTGTGTGTGTGTGTGTGCGCATGTGTGTAAAGGATGGATCCATTCCACAACAGCCTTTCCTGCATCTGCTTCAGGGACAGTAGACAAGTGGCTCCCTTGCCCAGCCCACCCATAAAATGGCTAAGCATGAATTTTTGAAAAGGAGGTTATGGGATGGAAGACCTCCTTATTCTGTATCTAGACCTTTACCTGGCAGAGAATAAGAAGTATTATTAGATATTTTAAATGACCATACTGTGTAGATGTTAGTAGTCCTTACACTGAGTGGCCTCAATACCAAGGTGTTTTGCGTAGACTGGATTGGGATTTCCATACAAGCCTCCTTCAGAGTTTTCTGTTGCTAGCCTTTTCTTCCTTACTATTTTTTCCTATTAATTTATTCATTCATTCATTCATTTTACATCCCGGTTGCTGCTCCCCTTTCTGGTTTTCCCCTGACACAGCCCCCCCCCAACCCCCCAGCCCTTCCTCTCTCTTAACAACACAGTTTGGAGAGAAAGTCTCATTATATGGCCCAGGCTGTCTGGAACTCAGTGTCTTCCTGCTTTAGCCTCTGGAGTGTTGAGAGTGCAGGTGTGCACACGACCACGCCCAGATCCCACTGACCATGCCCCTAGCTCATGGTCACTGTTACTCAGATGAGTAGGACCCTCTGTACAGATGTTCCACATCACAGCGTGACCCAGAGGTGCTTGCTTTCTCCCTCCCACCTGTCGTCCACTCCACATTGCTGCGCGGCAGGGAACACACCTGGCCTGTTTTGGCATTGAAGTTCCCGGAAGGTAGATGCTGTGAAGAACTTTGGCATGGAAGTTCCAATCCAGTCACTCTAAAAACTAAGTGTCTGAGAGGGAAAAACCGCCGATGCTCTCTCTCTCTCTCTCTCTCTCTCTCTCTCTCTCTCTCTCTCTCTCAATACCTGCACCCATAGTCTCAGCTTTGGTGTTTAAGAGGATATGGCGTGTAACTACTGCCTCTTGGTTTGGGGGCAGAGGCGGAGAATGAGGATATATATACACTGAGGGTCTGCAGGAAAAGGTACTTAGACCAATAGGGAGCCTATTCGTGTCCAAGAGGAGTGAATGTGTTAGAACTCAGCCTGTTGACAGAGTGTAAAAGACATCTACCATAGTGGAGATGGAGTCAGACATCTTGAAATCAAATCTAACCTGCCCTGAGACATCTGTGTGGTTTGGAAAAATTAGATTTTCATCTCAAGGGGATAGAAAAGTGAGATTCAGTGCTGATATCTTAAGGGTGTTAAGCACACTGCCTGAAATACAGAAAAAAAATCTCAATAAAGGCGAGTGAGTAATTTCAGTTCCAATGGAAACACTACTGAGTTTACCACAATCAGAATAATAAAAAAAAAAAAAAACATATTCTAGCCATGGATGATGGTTCAGGGAATTTACTCGTACTGAAAAATAAGCTTTTAAAACAAAGACAAAGGATGAAGAGGGGAAAAAAAAAAGAGGCTCAAATGAGGCATCCTTCTGCTTTGATGTCAAAGCAACCATGAAGTTGCAGACTACTGCACACAATCAGGCTACCCATAAACCCTTCCCTGGAAAATCGAGTTGGGAAAAAACCCTCATGTTTTTCATAAATACAGTTAGTGCCCAATAAATTTGTAAGGAGCCCAATAGGGTCGGAAGTATTGTCTGAGGGAAAAATATAAATCCTCTCCCTGTCATAGACTTTCCCTCCTTAGCAATTGCTTCTTATCAGAACTTAGTAAATGAGTTCTTGTCTCTGAGTTATTAAAATAAATGAAAACAAATTACCCTTCATTTACCGAAGAATTAACTTCCCGAAGGATATGCACATAGAAATGAGGAAATCCTGAGACAGTTGAAGAAGGCAGGACAGGGTCAGCCTCTTAGCCACTGAAATGCAAGCCACACTGACAGGATGCGTGGAGCTATCCACACTCTGAAAAACCTGCACCACAAACATTTAGGGTTCCTTGGTGATGGAGGAGACACACCTTCCTTCAATCATTATGTCCTTTGCTGCTTTTCTCTCTTCCCATGGGGCACCCGTGCCGTGACTCTGAGATGCTTACCCCTGATGTCCTAAAGTTCAAGGCACACAAAACACTTTGAGAACACTTCTTCCTTAGAAGAAAGTTCACATGAGTTTGGATGACTCTGTGGTTGGGGGCAAATCCATTCGTCCTTCAGAGACAGGGCCTGGGACTTTGAATGTACCCTCCAATGCCAATGCCCAGGCTTCTGGGTGCTCATAAGTGGAGGATTCCCACCACAGCCTAACAACAGTTTTGCAAAAACCAAAGGAAGCAGTGGGTTGGGTTTCCTGTCTTGTAGAAGATTCCTCAGGTTTGTCCTTTGCTCCAAGTGCTGAAGCTTCTTGCAAAGACCACTGGTCATTTTGCGTGATTAGCCCAGGTTTACTAACACAGCATTTCCCAAGGGTTGAACCTTGGAAGAGGCAAGAAAGCTAATGATTGTAATATGGGCATAAAGGGCTGAAGATGCCAAACTTGCATTGCTAGTATGCACATCACAAATTTTATACATCTGCAGTAGAGCTAGCAGTTGGAATCAAGATACCGACAGAGCCCCAAGACTCAGTCTAATGGGACTTCTAGAATATCATGGTTTTTCATGTTTTATTCTCCTCATGGGTGATGAGTTCCTTGGACTTGGACATTGTGAATCTCCAGCAACAGAGATGCGACTTGGCTCTGAGTAAATGTAAACTTGCTGAAACTGTTCTAGTAGCCCAACATTAACAGAGTCAAAGGAAACCCATGAGCATCTTACAAATTTGCGATGGCCCAGTTCCAATATTTATTTGTTTAAAACCGTAAAATATCCATTGATATTAAAAATAAAAAACAAAACTCCTTCTGGACTTTTTCTCTACCAATACACATTTTCAAAAGCACACCGGAGAGGGAGAGAATAATGTAAATGCACTGCTCATATAAAATTCTCAAAAAAATACTTTAAGAAAAAGTTTAGCATGCATGTGGCCTTGGGTTCAATTCCAAGCACTATAATCTCTCTCTCTCTCTCTCTCTCTCTCTCTCTCTCTCTCTCTTTCACACACACACACACACACACACACACACACACACACACACACACACACACAACCTGAAAAACAATTTATTACACATGGATGGTATCATGGTACATGGTATACATGGTACATGGTACATGGTATACATGGTACATGGTACATGGTACTTCTGATATTGGTTTCTCATTCATAATCCCATGAGCGGTTTTCTACGTTTTATAGAATTCAGAATTTGTAATGACAAACTGTTATGTTGAGGATCACCTGTAGTATTTTTTCTCCTGTTTCTTTGTTTGTTTGGGTAGGTGTTGGGGATTGAGTCCGTGGTCTTGTGCATGAAGCTCTTTTGAGGTAAGGTCTAACTCACTAGGTTGCCAAGCTTGTTTGGAATTCCTTTTAGCAGAGGTAGGCTTCAACCTTCCAATCCTTTTGCCTCATCCTCTCAAATTCCTGAGACTTCCAGTCTACACCATCAGAGTTGGTTCTATATTGATTTTCTATTTTTATTTTTTTTTAGAGTCAGTTCTATCCATTTCTTCTCACTTAGTGACATACTGTTGGTGACAGTTTAAATCAGTTATGGGGAAAATATTTATACCATAGAAATGAGAAAGGCTACAAAGCCTGAATTTTGTTGATGAAAAGCCCATTGTTAAGCATTATTCAACATTCTACTAACTGGACTATTCATTTATTGAGCCATAACTTATTGAATCAAGTCATTGCCTACAACATGTGATTTGTTCTTAAGTCTTGAACATTATACATGACACATCTTACTGAATACAGAGTTATGCTTGCAACTATGAGAATTTTCTTAGGTGTCAATTTTCTGGGTCACACTCCAAAAGTATTAGTGAGGCCCCAGATATAATTCAGATAAACTGTCCCGTGATCAACTGTTCTAATTCCAGGAACAATGGGCAGAGCGGCCTTGGAAGCAGGGTGAGTGGTGGATTCCTGGGAAGGGGTATGGCTTGAGGACATACCTGTGGACATTTGGCAGCACTGTAGCAGTCCCCAGCGGTGGCAAAAGGAACAGGATGTCCTTCACTTGTCCTTGCAAACTCTAAGTCAGTGGCTGTGGGTTGGGGAAAGGGTTAAAGGGAGAGGAAAGAAGGAAGGGCAGGATAAGTAGGAAGGGGCAGGGCATTAATAAAGAGATGGAGGAAAGAAGAAGGAGGAGAAGAAGGGGACAAAGAGGAAGGAAGAGGAGAAGAAGAAGAAGATGGAGGAGGAGGAGGAGAAAAGAAGGAGGAGGGATGGGAGGGAAAGAAATAACTTGAATTATTAGTGAGCAAATGGATCCAGATGTGCTCTGGTGTTTTCCCTGTTACATTTGTACTTCTGAGAGCTTTCCCTGGGCTTTATCAGCATTGACTGTCTGTCTCCGCAGAGTATGTGAGCCAAAAAGAGGTTTAATGTGACCTTAGAATTGATTCCTACATAAATAGGAATCACTTAAGTGCAGTGTAATTGAGCACGGGTGAACCTCTTGTTACCCCACATCCCCAGCTTAAGGACGGGGCGAGAAGCCAGGGAAGTATTTCCAGCCACTTAGGGGCCATCCCCAAAGTTTCCTCTGTCCTCCTGTGGCCTACGGCCTATTCTTGCCAGAATGTAGAACAATTAGAATTCACATCTTGAAATTATTAATGGCAATTTCTCAAGTTCGGGGCTAGCTTATAGTTTAAAAGAAAAAAAAACCCCACAAAACAATGGTGACCCACAGTTGTTTTTAACCCCGTTGCTGCTCCTCCTAGCTCCACACACGCACAGGAGGATCAACCACAAGCTACAGAAGGTCTGCAGAAGGTGGCTTGGGGAATGGGTAGGGCTCTTGTTTGTTAGTTTTTTTCTGTTTTTATTTTTCTACCCTTTCAGGAACAGCTGTAGGCCATAGTTTTCACAGCAAACCCTGCTTTTGTGGGGAAAAGATCTGGGATTCTCTTCATGGGGTCTTTCTCTTTTTAAAGTTGTCACTAGTAAATATTCACTATATCTAATGGTGGGTTATGGCGCCTTCATGTGCACATATGCACACACATAATATCTTTTGAACATATTCACCCCATTCCCGTCTTCCCTCCCCGCTCCTATGCCCATCCAATTTCTTTCCTTCCCAAGTGGACCTGATAAGTTTCATTACAGTCACTTATGGGGACATGGGTGAGGGGTTATTTAATGGGCAACTTATCCTCGCTACACCACTGAAGACAATGTATCTCCCTCCCTTAGCAACTTCACTGCCTGGAGGTCCTCAGTTGGGTAGGATTAAAGGCACTGTTTGCTAGGGGGACAGAGTCATGAGGCCCCGCCCCCGATGATCTAAAACTGCAGATCTACACTGCACCTAGCCCTAATCTGTATAGCTGACAGCAAATTAAAAACAACAACAACAACAACAACAAACCTCAATATAAATCACGTTTAATCTAACTCGAGAGGGAACCAGGGTAATATTATGGGTGCAATGTTAATGAGAAAAAAATTAATTCTTCATTATTTCTGTTCTTCCACTATTCAAGAGAATGTGTTTAGATATTTTAGCTATCTTTCCTGGCAGCAGTGATTAATGTGGCCAGCAGTACAGGAGTGCTGGCCAGAGTATGAAATCAGACCATGCACAGGCTTGTTAGGAAAGGTAATTCTGGATCCATTTTTCTTCCATGAATCCACAATCAGATAAAATTAGTTTTCTCTCCATGTGTGTGTGTGTGTGTGTGTGTGTGTGTGTGTGTGTGTGTGTGTGTGCTTTGTGCTGGGCAGAGCCATCTGGAGGCGAATGTGCCTTACAAATGACTTTGCCACAGGGTTTCCTAGCTGCTGTTTCTTCTGTTCTAGAAAAGTCTTTCTGCTCTATTGCACCCTCTGCATAGAAACCGAGTGTCTAACCCTTCTGCAACCTTAAGTTCCTGATCCCAAGGCCATGCTTACTAGGATGCCACCCTGGTTGGTGATACTGCCATGAGCAAATATTTATCTATTTCTTTTTTGTTTGTTTGTTTGTTTTGTTTTTGTTTTTCGAGACAGGGTTTCTCTGTATAGCCCTGGCTGTCCTGGAACTCACTTTGTAGACCAGGCTGGCCTTAAACTCAGAAATCCACCTGCCTCTGCCTCCCGAGTGCTGGGATTAAAGGTGTGCACCACCGTGCCCGGCTTATCTATTTCCTTTCACCATTCAATGCAAACCTGATGAAGACCTGATATATATAGTACCTGACCTATATACTATAGTATAGTAGCCATCCTATAGGCCCTGGAATTCCCCACTGAACATGAAAGACAAAGGCTTGGCCTATTAAGCATATGGTGGGGTTGTCACTGATGAAATGTGTGACTTCCCTTCTGTACCTATGTTCTCAAAGGACCCATGTTCCCTGAGTGGTGAGGAGGTGTTCACAGCTGTGGGATACTTCCTGGAACTTACTTATAATCTGCATGCTGGTCAGGTCGAGTCGGATTTTCTGGAAACTGGAAAAGCCAGCAGCTGTGTAGTCCTTCCGGCAATGGCAGTCATCTCGCCGGCTCCCATTATAGGGACATTCTGTTGGGTTGTGCAATCTAAGCCGTGGAGATAGCATTCTGGTAAGAATGGGATGGTTTTCTCTAGGAAGCTCCAGGCATCTAAGCTCTTCAGGGACAAAGCCTCTTACCTGTGACCATAAACTTCGGAGAAGTTCTCTGAGTCACCGTGAGCCAGTGTCACATACTCCTTGGGATAGTCAGAATTCATCCCTGCACAGAATACCTGTAAGATACACAAGGAAGGATCTAACAGAAGTGCTCAGAAGGAGTGATGAGATTACCACGAAAACATTCTGTGAACAGTGACTCAACAACAACTCAGCACTCACCTTTAGCGGCTTCCCTCTGACAGCCAGGAAATACTCCCCATCAACGCTGGCGCTGTTGAGTTTTTTTACCTCCTTGCAGTTCTGGGGTAGCTCACCTAGGAAACACAAGTAGTAAAAATGGACTAACTAGTCTCAGATGTTCAGTATTTACCAACAGAATACATCACTAACCGCCCAAGAGGTAGAATCAAGAGAGAAAGAGCATGGTGGGGAGAAGAGAGACAAGGAAAGGGAGACAGCTCAGTCAATAATGTGTTGGCCAGACAAACATGAAGACTTGGGTTTGGACCCCAGGACCCACACAGAAAAGCTGGGTGTGGATGTGCATTGTGTGATGTCAGGGCTGAGGGTGGAGACAGAGGACATGAAGGTCCACTGGCAAGTCAGTTTGGTGAGTCACTGATCTCTAGGTGCAATGGGCAACTTTGTCTCAACAGGAAAGTGGAGAGCGATTGAGGAAGATACTGGAGATCAATCATTGTCTTCTAAAACCTTGAGCATACAAGTGCGGGCATCCACCTCCCACATCACACAGACACCCAGAGAATTACTACATCTCTAAAAAGGTTGGACCAACAGATGAACGGAGACGTTTGTCCTCCGTGACAGACAGAGAAGGCTTCAGTTGAGAGACTTACAGTTATAAACATTGCGGCAGGCTTTTCTTTCTTCTGGCTTCGTATCAGTGGGGCATAAGTGGCTGGGTTGGTCTTCATTAGTTAAACACTGCACAGATCTATGCATGACTCCTATGCCGCAGGACACTGAGCACTGGAGGGAAGAGGAGAGTCAGCGGGTGGCTCTGGAGCCTGAGAGATATGAGCATCTGGTGACATGAAGCTCGGAGTCCTGGGCTGTGTAACATATATTTACATATATACGAAACATACATATATCTCTCTATATAATACACATTTCTATATAAAACATTGATACACATGGGCCTTACTGTAGTGATCTATACACTGTCCCCCATTTAAACTGCATAGTAACCCCATGAGATAGTACCACCATTACTTGTTTTACAAATGGAAGACTTGCGCTCCGATTAAGGAATGTGGCCAAGGTCCTCATGAACTTGGGGTTCGAATCCTAATGACTTTCGTCACACCACACACTTTTGCCTGAGAGCTTCATAGCCCCGACCCAGAAGACTATGGCAGCGGGTTTTCCAAACATACTCAATTTTTACTTCTGTTTTGTGTCCTGAGTAGACACAGTTCTCTCTACGGAAACTGACTAAAGCTCATTGTCTTCAACAATGGAAGCAACCAAAATGCATCTCTTGTAAGATGTCAGATTTGAAAGGCTTGTCTGGGGGAAAAAAAAAGTGTAGTAAGAATGTAGAAAAAAAGTAGGAAAATGTAACATAAAACCAGCCGCAATAATCTAAATGCTTTTGATATATTTACTCATTTCATCTTCATTGCCGTCCAGTATATAAATGAAAAACTGGAGGACAAACCTTGGCAACTTGCAGTTTCCTTGGATGAAGCAAGATGAATTTTTAGCTATTTGGATTTAGAAAACCAGGTCTCTTTCTATAAGCCGTGCCAAGTTGTAAGCAGGCACGAGGGTTCAGAGAAGGTTTGAGACTTCAGAGTTGACAACCCAAGCCCCCTACTTACACTGCCCCAGTTGCCAACTCTCCAGGTGGCCGAGACAGGACAGTCCCTCAAGTAGCAGGGATGGACGCTGGGCGGCTGGGCGCCTGGGCAGTTCACTGTGGTTTGGTAGCTGTATTCATAATTCTCCTTGCCGGTATAAATCTCACTGCAGGAGACCAGCCTTTGCCTGTAGCCCTTTCCACAGGTCACTGAGCACTGAGAAGAGAGGGGTTGAGAGGGGATGTGTCAGAGATTTCCCACGGCGGTCAGAGAAGGCCGCCATTCTCCACACCAAGTTTGCTCTCCTGAGGAAGCTGCAGAATGCTCTCTCTTACCTATCTGCTCATCTCAGGCCACAGCAAGCGTCACAGGACACTTCCCAAACCATGGCTTCACTGGGCAGGCATCTCAAAACCCTTCTTTCTCTGGGGCTCCCAGAGAAGGAAAAGATACCCATCTGCCACCAACACCCACCTTCTTTCTAGACCTCTAAGACCACATCAGAAACCCATCAAATGTGGAAGGGAAAAGGAGCCTGCAGTCAACTTGCGAGTCACACTCTCAGAGGTCCCCTGCTCTCTGTGAGACTGTTTCGTACATCCATCTTCCCCCCCAGTTTCTCCTCTCTCCCTAGCCACCAATTAGTATTTGGGCACTAAGCCACCTCTCTGCTTTCTTTTCTTCGAAAGCGTGTCATTGCCTACTCTTATTTTAAGTATATGGCAAAAGATGAAACAAGAAGATAATGACAGGCCAATATCCCAGATGGAAACAGACACAAAAAATTATTAGCTAAATACTTGCAAACTAAGTTCTTGAATATATCAAAAATACCACTTATCATGATCAAGTTGGCTTCATTCCAGAGACACAGAGACGGTTTAACATACGTAAATCCACAAATGCAATTCATCACATAAATTAACTCAAAGATAGAAACCAGGTGATCCTCTCAGTAGATGTAGAAAAGGCCATTAACATAAATCCAAAATCCATTCGTGACAAAAGCCACAAAGCGTCTATGAGTTGCGGGAACACACTAACACAATTGACCTATAGCCAAACTCATTCACTGGAGAAACTCCAATTGTTTCTTCTAAGATGAGGAACAGGAGAAGGCTATGCAGTCTCTCTACTTGGTAGAATGCTTGAAGCCTGAATTAGAGTGATAGATAAAGGAGAGAAATAGAAAAAGGAGTAAAGACATCCCTATCTATAGACAAGATGATTCTACACATTAAAAACTCCAAAGACCTCACCAGAAAATGCTGCAGGCTGATAAAATCATACAGCAAGATGGCAGGATACCAGATAAACAAAAAAACCAGTAGCCTTCCTGTATATCAGTGACAAACATGGAAAGGGAAACCAGGAAAACAATCCCGTGTACCTCATCCTCTAGAAACAAACTGACCGTGAAATAAAGCTAAAGAAGGCAGTAGGAGATCTCCACAGTAGAACTTTAAAGCACTGAAGGAACAAACAGAGGAGGATGTCAGAAGATGGGAAGAACTCTCATGGGTTGGATTAATACTAGGAAAATAGCCATCCTACCAAAAACAATCTATAGATTCAGTGCAGTCCCCATCAAAATGCCAATGTCATTCCTTGAGGAAATAAAGATAAAAATTCATGAAAGCACCAATGAGCCAAAGAACTCCTTAGAGGAAAGAACAATGCTGGAGGAGTCGTCATGTCCGACTTCGAATCATACCAGGGAGCCAGAGTAATAAAGTCAACATGGTACTGACACAGAGCCAGACAGGTAGATCAATGGACTAGAATAGAGCAGTGGTTCTCACCCTTCCTCATGCTGCAACCCTTTAACATAGTTTCTCAGGTTGTGGTGACTCCCAACCCTAAAATTACTTGTTGCTACTTCATAATTGTAATTTTGCTGCTGTTATTAGTCTGATATGCAGGATACCTGATATGTGACCCCTAAGGGATCGCAACCCACAGGTTGAGAACCGCTGGGATAGAGTGTATACATACACACCACACAGCTCTAGCCTCAAGATGTCAAAAGTACACATTAGTAAGATAGCAGCCTGTACAGAAGATGGTACTGAGAAAACAGCATTTTTATGGGTTAGGTGAATGAAACTAGACCCCCCATCACTCCCTTTGCACATAATCAAATCCTATTTCAATGACCTTAATGTAAGACTCTAAACTCTACAACTAGTATAGGAAAGATTAAGGGAAAAAAAAACACACTCCAAAATATAGACATAGATAAAGACTTTCTGACCAGGAGTCCAATCACTCAGAAAATAAGTCCAACAATCAGACCTCATAGAATTAAAACATTGTACAGCAAAGGAAACTGTTAATTGAGTTAAGGGACAGTCTATAAGATGGGAGAAAATGTTTGTCAGCTATACATTTGACAAAGGATTACTATAAAGACATATAAAGAATTTTAAAAAAATTTAAAAACTCAAAACTTAATTAAAAATGGCCTCTGGATCTGAACAAATAATTTTCAAAGAAAAAGTATGGTCAGGGGAGTGGTGCCACATATCTTTAATCCCAGCAATCAAGAGGCAGAGGTGGGTGGATCTCTGAGTTTAAGACCAGCCTGGTCTACAAAGTGAGTTGCAGGAAAACCACTTTGCAGAGAAACCCTGTCTTGAAAAAACAACCAACTAACCAACCAACCAACCAAACAAACAAACAAATGTAACATTTTAAAAATGTTCAGCCTGTAAACATTTTTAAAATGTTCAGCATCATTTGCTATGAGGGAAATGCATATTAAAAGTTTGTGAGTTCATCTCTCCCTGTCAGAATCCCTACTATATGTAAACAAATACTGGCAAAGGTATAGAAATGGAAACAGCTTACTCACTGTGGGAGGTAAACTGATGTACCTACTATGGAAACCAATGCAGAAGTTTCCCCTAAAACCAAAATCTAGAACAACCAGATACGCTGTTCTGGAAATATAGCCCTAGAACTCTATATTCTACTACCCAGATATTTGCATATTTATTGCAGCTCTATGCACAATAAATAGGAATGGGATCGGCTTAAGTGTTCATCAACTGAAGAATGGATAACGAAGATGTGGAGCAAAGGCTGGAGAGATGGCGTCTCCTTTTTTTTAAAAGACTTGTTTATCTTATGCATGTGAGTATACTGTTGCTCTCTTCAGACACACCAGAGGAGAGCATCAGATCCCATTACAGATGGTTGTAAGCTACCACATGGTTGCTAGGAATTGAGCATAGGACCTTTGGAAGAGCAGTCTGTGCTCTTAACCACTGAGCCATCTCTCAAGCCCTGAGAGATGGCTTCTTGATTAGACACATGCTCCCACAGAGGGCCTGAGTTTGATTCCCAACACCCACATCAGGTGGCTCACAATCATCTCTGCAACTCCAGTTTTGTCATACCTGACATCTTCTTTTGGCCTCATTGAATACTGCACTGAGGTGCACAGCCTCGCACAGACCCATACATATATACATAATAAAGAATAAAATCTTTAAAAAATACAGTGCACATACACAATGAAACTTAATCCAGCCATTCATAAACATGAAATTATTAAATCTTCAGGAAAATGGACAGAGTTGGAAAACTGTCTGTTCAGTGAGGTAACCCAGACTCAAAATGTCAAACACTGCATGGTCTCTTTCATTTGCAGGTTCCAGCTGCTAATTTCTACATATGTATGTTTATGTGGGAGTGAGTATGTGGGGAAGCCAGGAAACTAGAAAGAGACCATGGTGGGGGTGGAGTAGGATGGTTGAGAGTGGAGCAGGGGAGGGTACTAGAACTCCTGAAAGCAGCAGGAGGGATACTGGGGAGCGTGACTTAAGTGGAGAGGGTGGGCAGAGCAGGGAGAGGAGAGAGGGTGGTTTGAGGGGTCAGTGAGAGCTAAGGACATACGGAAAAGTTGCAAGTGTGATAATTGGTAAGCCAACTAAAAAGTAAAGCTAAAATTTTACTAAAAACAGTTTCCTGAATAGGTGGGTAAAGTGGACCTCACAAACCACAGATTAAAAACTGAAATCTCAATGATGGGGTGGGCTACCTCCCTGTGAGCTTTTGGTCAGGGAGATTTCCAAGACCCATGCCCTCCTCCCCACCCCCAAAGTAAAACAATACAGGCAATCGTTGCTGCGGTCGGTTGCCACCATACACTTTGGCTGCAGGGCCTAGGGAAACCAAGCTGGCATCGGGCTGGAAGCTTCCTCCCCTTTCCACCGTGATGGAATGTGCTCTGCAGGTGAGGAGAATTGCCAGCAACAGTTTTACTCAGACACTGCCAGCTTGCCACTTGGGCATCAGTGGACGTGACGCGATGTCAATTGCCTTTTAAATAATTACATTTATGTCCCTGGCTTAGTGCAGCTGTCAGCTCTGGTGAGAGATGCTGCTTCTTGCAGTAATTACAGAGACTCATGACTGGGCAAAGCTGAAAATAAGACTGTTAGGTGCTCAGCCACAAATAAGACATCCTATGACCCCTTCCACGGCTCAGGTAAGATTGTGGAAGACAGGGCAGAACGGAAGGAATGTTAGGGCCAGAGGAGGAGGAGAGTTTCTTGGAGCCTTCTGGGCATGGTATGGCTGTGGCACTCTTGAGTGCATAGAAGCTCTGGTGACCTGTATTAGAGTTTCAGGAGATTGAGCCAACCAGCTTCTGGTGACGTAAAGGAGGAGGAGCTCACAAGCCCCGCCCCTCTCTGAGGAGCTGTACAAAATTAATGCTTGGTCAGAGAGAGAGAAACATTTTCTTCAGTGGTGTAGCCCAACATTTACTTCTGTAAACAACTTCTCATCCACACTCCTGTTAGCAATACTAATGAAACTCTAACCACACGCTCGCTCGCTCGCACGCACGCACGCACGCATGCACGCAGTAGAAGAGGGACTAGCAAAGAAGGGAATCGTGGGGATAGGAGAGGGCAAGAGAGGCTCATTGCATGAAATTTTCATAGTGATGCCCATTATGGTGTATAATTAACATATGCTAATAGTAATAATAAATTAAAGCTAAGTTATAGTCCATGACATTCAGATGACACTTCTAGGCAGTGGCATTGAATAAGTGCCATTCTTTGTAAAGGCACTGTGCAAATGTAGAGTGGGGTCAGTCTTCTCTATACCTCTTCCCCAGACCTCGGGCTCTGCAGGACATGGAAGTAGTATGTCACATGCATGTCATGTTTTTCAGGGGAGAAGGACCAATATTCATTAATCCTTGAGGATATTTAAAAATCACCATGTCTGCCTGGCATCTCTTGCCCTGCTGCTTTAAGCCACTCCATTTTCTTTTCCTTTAGCCTTCCTGGGCGGGCCTTGAAGAAATCCTAGCAACAAGCTAGAAGAAAGTCAGCCAGAGGCATGCTGAGCATCTCCGAGCCCTCCCCCCGCCCCCCCAGCTGGCTGGAGACCTGGAAATGGGCCATCCTTATTTCTTCCTTCGTTGGCTGCTGCTGCTGCTCACACGCTGGAAGACCCAGCTGACTCCTGGCCAGGGCACTTTAGGCTACCCCAGTGTGTCAGTGTAGAGCAATGTTGACAAGCTCTGCCTAACTGAGCTGTGGGTGTTCTAGAGGGTATGACCTCATGCCTTCATGGTCTCGGTCTGTACTGACTTCCCTAGGGCTATATCCAGAGAAAGCAGATGCTGAGACCCCAGCCCCTAGAAAGCAAAAGCAAAAGTGGCATGCCCGATAGCTGTACATCTCAAGGAAACACACATTTGCTGATGAACCTGATCCAAAAACATGGTCAGAGGCCTTGAGACCCCTGAGAAGCATCCAGTACAACTCAACACTAAGGGCCAGTTGACAACGGTGATAGGAAAGAGTTGATGGCTTCCAGCTCCTCCCACGCTGCTAGGCCAGGGTTTTGAAGTTGTGTGGTAAAGTAGACTCCACATGCTGTGGCCTTATGTGTAAAGCTCACCATGGGTAACTTTTCATTTGTCTGACTTGACTGCAACAACAAAGGAAGACAAACACGCGTGTGTTCACCAGGACTGTATTTCAGGCTTCCTGTTGAACTCACACATGTTCCTTACAACTCCCCTTCACATATCTGTCCTAGGCTTGACACACTCAGGTAGGGCGAACGCTGAACAAAACACAAAGAACTCTGACAAAGCAAAGTTCTGAGTGGGGGAATGCCTTGCAGTGGCTCTAGCATCTTCAAACACAGTTTCTAGGAGCTGTTCTAGGGCCAGCCTCTCCCTTGCAGCCCCTGGCCCTGTGCTGTTGTTCTTGTGCTTGTCCCCAAATCTGTTTCCAATCATTTGCTATAAAAAAATATGCAGGTTTAATTTCAATCTGTAGCATACTTGAAACCCTGTGGAACTGTGGGAAGCTATGTTCCAAAAGATGTTCTTCGGGGCCTGAGGAGACATCCCAGTGAGTAATGTGCTTGCTGTGTAATTAAAGGGAGTTAAGTTTGGTTCCCAGAACCCTGGCAGAAGAAGCCAGCAGTGGTGGCATGCACATGAAATCCCAGCACTCTGAAGGCAGAGATCTGTGGATCTATGAGGCTTTCTGTCCAGCCAGCCTAGCCTACTTGGTGGCTTCTAGTGTAATAAGAAGCCTGGTGTCTAAAACTGGCATACATGCACACAAACACTAGGCCATGCTCTCTCTCGTCTGTTGATGATTGAGGTTTGATTAAGGTCGCACACAGGTATAGCATGACTCTCAGAAAGAGACCAAAAGTCTCTTAGCATAATAAAGCCCCAGATAATTGGCTAACCAAGAGGAAGATGTCAGTCTTGACTGAGTGGGAGGCACAGCAACTTCAGCCAGAGGAACCAGAGCCAAGAAGAGGAATCTGCTAGGAGGCAGAAGGCTGGAAAGACACAGAGACAAAGAGACCTGTGGATGGGCAGAAGGAGGGTGGCAGGGAGAGCTCTCCCCATCCTGAGAGCCAGGGGAGGTGAGTCTCTTGAAATAGCTAGAAGTTGGAGCCCATGTCTGACAAGGAGCAGAAGAACAAAGGGATGAGAAGAGAGGAAGTATATCCATGGACCCTTCCCACACTTCCCTTGCTGGGTCTGAGTGCTTGGAAGCCTTGCCTTAAGCCAGTCCATGAATTTTCTGGACACTCATCTGGACTCATCTGTTCCTGGCCAGCAACTGTATAAATGCATATTCTAATGTTTTTTCTTCACTGTGTGTGTGTTTGTGTGTGCATGCATGCGTGTGCACACATGATCATGGGTACAGATGTAGCAGCTAAAGTTCAATGCTGGATGCTTTTTTCCATCACTGTCTCATAGTTTTTGAAAGGTTTCTCACTGAACTTTGAACTCACTGGCTAGGCTGGATGGCCAGTGGGATCTGGGGAGAACTCTCTGCTGCTGCCTATAAGCTCTGGAATTGCAGATATGTGTTGGCATGCCTGGCTTTTCACATGAGTCTTGGGGGTTTGAACTTAGGTTCTCATGCGTACACAGCAAGCATTGTATCTACTAAGCCATCTCCCTTCACTGTTTAAGGGCTCTTCTTGCTATCTGGAGACACGTGAGTCATGGCAGAGCAGGGCCCTTTATTCTAGAACTCTAGAATTCAGACATATAAGTGTGTTCTGTGGTCAGGTCCAGTTAACTGTCCATCACTTTGTAATGACCCTGGACACCACCTACCAGATACAAGAAATAGCCCTCTGTCATAGCTGTGACAACCAGACATGTCTCCTAACATTGACAAATGTCTTCCAGTAGGACAAAAATCAGCGCCGTAGAGTACAGGATGAGGGGACATGGTTGGAAAAGACTCTTTGGACCGATTTGAATACAGACACAGTTCAACACACATCAACTATATCATCTAGGGGCAAATGCTCATGTCATTTGAGGGAGAACTTTCTGGTCTGTATGGAGAGACCCCATGCAAACATGTATGTTACCTACCATCTCTGTCCCCTCTACTGTGAACCAAGGTGTTTCCACTTTGAATCTGGGTGTTCTTTTTGGGCAACTGTAATGCTTCTGAAGTTTAGATCTTTTAGTACTTTAGTGCTTTGAAAATACCAATAGCTGAAGATCAGATAATCGTGCTGTTATTGGTATTGTTTTATTAATAACTAAAGGTGTCTACGTAGGCATTGCCCTCAGGGGCCCATAGGGAAAATAAAGGCTTGAGAGTCGTTAGATATCACAGAACATTCTTTGGTTTTGCTGGAACCAAGGTGCTTAAATGGACAACCCATACCTGGCTTGCAGGAAACATTTGGGTTTGCCTATACATTGGTTTCAAATAGAAATGTTAGGCCTCCTTTCCAAGTGAAGAGACTACATATCAAAGTCCAGACTTTGGTCCTCTTTTTGGAGAATTCCAGGTGGGGAATGGTGGATTCATGTTTGTGGACAACTATTACTACCACAAAAGAAGAGTGTCTGGTCATATGGACCAACTTATTACAGTCCCTACCTCTACCTAGGTAATACCTACCCTAAGGTATTATCTTTATTTTTTTTAGTGTGTGTATATGTTTGTTTGTATATGATCTGTGTTTGTCTAGGTGTGCGCTGAAGTTCATTTGTGTGACTGTGGTGTGCACATACCACAGGGTATGTGTTGGTATCTATTCTCACCTTCCACCTTGCTTAGAGACCGGGTCTCTATCTTGTCCTTCCTCTGCATACAACAGGCTCTGTGGACCACAGGTTTATAAGCATCCCCTTTCCTTTACTTCCCATCTCCCAGTAGGGGTGCTGAGGTTACACATGCTCAAGTTATGATGCCCAACTTCTATAGGCTCTGGGGATTTGAACTCAGGCCCTCATGCTGGCACTGCAAACACTTTTATTCACTCAGCTTTCTCCCTAGCCTCAAGATACAACCTTCTGCTGTCAACTAAAGGTGTCTTATGAATTATCAGTCCCTGTTATAATTCCCTTTTTATCACTATTAAAAGAAAATCAAGGTGTCTCACAGAATGCAGAACTCAGGGAACTTGGCATTGGGTGAGAACCCATGATTTTCAGAAGTAGACCTGGAAGGTAGGTTTCCTGTCCCATTATTCTGCTGCTCCTACACTGAAGGCACCACAGATTCCCCAGAACAGTACCTCAGACCATTCTCCTGTGATCCACACGTACTCGCAGGGCTGTAGGCTGCAGCTCTCACGGTCTGGAGGCCGCTGGTCTGAGTCACAGTGTGTGCTGTGCACCTCACTTTGGTCCTCTGCTACGCATACCACCTGCCGGTACCGGGAGCCTTCGCCACACGTCTTGGTACACTGCAAGAGACAAATAAGGTGGGGGGTGAGATGAAGCCTCACACAGCTCCAAGCCCTTATTCTTTCAGTCAGTCTGATGGCTTAGCCAGACAGCTGTTAAAGTGCAAGATCTCTAAGTGTTGACTGTTTCTATCTCAGCGCCCGACAACTTTATCCCTAGCATAGGGGCGGGTTTCCCAGGCATGTCTGTCTGAATGAGGAAACGAAAGGGTGAATGAACAAACACCAAGTTGGATGAGGCCTTTTTGTTTGTTTGTTTTACCTCAACAGTCACTCAAACATTGAATCTGTGGCCAGAGATGCAGAGTAGCAGTGGAGCACTCGCTTAGCCTGTGTAAGACTCTGGGTGCACTCTTTATTACTGACAAAAACAAAAACAAAACATAGGAAGTAAAGGAGGAGGGGGAGAGAAAAATTGAGAAAGGGAGGAAGAGAAAGATATGAAGAATGGAAGGAGAAAGAGAGGGAGGAAAGAGAAGGAGAACAGGAGAAGGAAGGAAGTATGAGGGGAGACAGAGGGAAGGAAACACCAGGCATGGGGGCACACACCTTTAGTTCCAGCACTTAGGAGGCAGAGATAGGCAGATTGCTGAGTTTGAAGCTAGCCTGGTCTATATATAGCAAGTTCCAGGACAGTCAGGGCTACACAGAGAAACCCTGTCTGAAAAAGAAAAAAGAAGAGGAGGAGGAAGAGGAGAAGGAGGAGGAGGAGGAGGAGGAGGAGGAGGAGGAGGAGGAGGAGGAGGAGGAAAAGCAAGGAAGAAAAAGTGAGAGTGGAGGAGAGAGGAGGGGAAAGAAAGGGAGGGAAGAAAGGGAAGGAGAGGGGAGAAAAGGGGAGGAGAGGGGAGGGGAGGAGTAAAGAGGGGAGTGGAGAGGAGAGGAGAGGCAAGGTGAGGAGAGGTGAGGAGCCTGAGGTCTGGCTGGTGACCTGCTCTCAACTCTAGTTTCCCAGCAAATATTCACCCAGTTCCAATTGAAAGTAGGTCCTGATGGCCAAGGGTGGCCATAATCAGGATTTCCCTCATTCTCAGGAAGAAGCTATTTGAGCAGGAAGGATAGACAAGGGGTGTAAAGGGTGACAGCTGGGCAGTGTGACAGAGCAGAGACGATCTTTTCCAAGTCTTAGTCGAAGAAGAACTGGAACAGTTCGAGCCTAAGCCACACCTGAGCCCTGCCACACCTGATTACTCCCGTGACCCAGCAAAGGAAAACAGAACAGGTGGAATGGTTTTTTTCCAACAGCAAACTCAACTTGGAACGTAGACTTCTGTCATCTGCTTGGTCACCAAAGCCTGCCCAAAGCTTTGCTGTCACTTGGCATTCTAAGTCTGGACTACTTCAGAAAGCCGCAGGGGAGAGGCTGATGTCTCTGCCACGAGAGCTGCAGGGGAGTCTTTTGCCTGGGGATTGGGTGCCTGTTGTCCTGGCTTTTAGAACATCAGCAAGCTTTGGGTGTGTTGTTAGCATTCTGCCCTTCAGAACTCCTCATTTTAAGCTCTGCAAAGAGAGTACAGACCCCTCTCTTTTTATGCGTAATGGCAGTGTCTTATTTATGCTTTCTATTGCTGTGAAGAAGCACCATTTCCAAAACCGCTTCCTTTCTTGCAGAGGAAAGGGTTTCTTTGGCTAACACGTCCACATCACTGCTCATCATTGAAGACTGCCAGGACAGGAACTCACTCAGGACAGGAACCGGGAGACAGGAGCTGATGCAGAGGTCATGAAGGGGTGCTGCTTTTACTAGCTTACGTTCCATGGCTTGCTCAGTCTGCTTTCTTATAGAACTCAGGACCACCAGCAAAGGGTTGGCACTACCCATGATAGTCTGGGCCCTCTCCTATCATTCACTAATTAAGAAAATGCCCACAGCCTAATATAAACAGATGCATTTTCTCAACTGAGGTTCCTTGCTCTCAAATGACTCTAGCCATGTCAAGTTGACATAAAACTAGTCAGCACAGGCAGGAATTCTCTTTTATTTTCTTTGCCTCAAAGGCAATTGAGTTTGAGACACAGCTTCACTCTGAAATGTCTTCCCCAATGTACTCTCTATCTATTATATGTGTGCATGATTTAAAAATGGAGGGGGAGGGAGGCACAATACAAGGGCTAAGAAATGGCTCAGTGGCAAACACATTCTGCATGCAAGCATGAAGACCTGAATTTGAATTTTCAGAACCTATGTAAAAGCTGGAGGAATCGTGTGAGTATATGTAATCCCAGCACCCCTATGGGGTAAATGGGAAATGGGACAGGAAGATTCTGGGAGCTAGAGAGTCATCTAGCTGAGCATACACAGCAGAGAACAACTCAGGGTTCTCTCAAAAAAAGATAATGTTTGTCTTCTGAGCACCTCATATGTGCATGTCTCCCAAATACTCTCATTCATACACAAGAACGCACATATGTATGCACACACATGCACATACATCAATAATGGAAAAAGAAAGAACTGTTTCTTAAACCTGCCATCTAACCATCTTACAATGTCAATTCAATGACCCTGAATGCAAGGCTGTGCAGCCCTTGCTATGATCCAGTTGACAGAACATTTTCATCACTTCAATCTGTCTCCATGACGCTGTCATTCTTCTTGCCTCCCTCTCCCAGACCCTAGCAACTATGTCCATGCTTGCTGTACCCATGGATTTGCTGATTCTGGGGATTTTACATTCGAGACCCATCCAGTATGTGCCCTTTTCTGCTAGGATTCTCTCACTTAGCACAGTGTCTCCTAAGTTCTTCCAACTTGGAGCATGTCTTGTACTTCACCACTCTTCAAGGGTGATAGTCCAATGTGTGGATATGCCACACTTCATGCATTCACTCCTCTGTTAATGAGTATGTGGTGGTTGCCCTTCCAGCTACTGTGAATGAGTCTATTAGGGACATTCAGACAGCAATGCGAACACTCGATTTCAATTCAAGTAAGTCAGTTCCTAGCAATGAAGTTGTTAGAGCATATGACAGCACCCTCCATCTTTCATGAGTCATTGTTCTTTTTAGGAAGCAAAAGATACATGCTTGGTCATCCCAGTAGCTTTATCATTGGATTCTTAAAAGTCTAGTTGCTTGGAGGCAAACTTTCATAGCTGGCTTGTTACCAATCCATTTCTAGAACCACCAATATGACCTGAATCCCCAGTATGATGAGAAGACACTAAACCACTTTAAACTAGTGGGAAGCAGCCAGGCCTGGTTCCCTGGTTCAAGCTTTAGGATTTAGGAGTTTTAGGTCTTCCTTGAAGTAAACTGGCAGCTAATAGGGAGTTATAATGTTTTGCTGAACATTAAAAACCATGCAGACCTCCGAAGAAGGAACCTTTTCCATAGGGGAAAAAATAATTTCTTGGAAAATTAGGTCTTAGGAACATCAAAATCACAGCTAAACCTAAATGAAATCCTGCCACGTCCAAGTACATTCTCACTAATCCGTAAGGCTCGAATCAGTGTCAGCAAGTAACAGCTCCCAGCAGAAATATCGGGGTTCTTCAACAGTTTCTGCTCATTAAGTATTTTCTTCCCATCTTGAAGAATAGTTAACTCTTATAAAAACTGTTTTGACAGGGGCAGGGAATTGCACTGAGAAAACTTACCCAGAATAAAACTTTCTGGGAAATTAAAATTTAAACCAGGTAAATAATTGATGTCTTTCATGTTCTGAAAAGCATGTGATGAAGGTTTTTTTCCTCCTGGAAACCTAAGTCTTAGCAAAGTCATGGGGAAAGTAAATCCAGCCCATGCTATTGGGGTGCTTCAGCTCTGGGGTGCTTCAGTTCTGGGGTGTTTCAGCTCTGGTGAATGCTACCTCCCTTCTCCTCAATAATCCACAACACCTTTTATCCTGGAATATCATCAGACTGTTCTAAGAAAATGGAACTTTTGAGCCACTTCATTTAAATTTGCAGAAAGTTTTCTGGGTTTCATTAAGGTTTCTGAATCAATAAAGCAACAAGCAGATAAATGGCCAGCTAACAGCACTGCCTCGGTGTAGCTCAGCATGACTTAGATGCAGAAAGGAAATAGTCACAGTGCCAGATTAAACAGGCTAGCACATCCATTGTCCTGCAGGGTGCATGCCTTCCCGGGTACGGGTGCTGAAACTATCTAGAAATAACTTTCAAAATTGGAGGACAAGGAAAACCTAAAATAAATCCCTAAGGTTCTATTTTCCTTCAACAGGTTGATTGGCTTTAGGTTGATGGTCTAACTAGGATCGTTCAATGCAACCCTTAAACATTATAATAAACACATATTTTGTCATGATTTCCTAACCATGGGAAAGAACATTGGACATTCACAGGTTCTGCCTTTTAAAGGACATTCCCCAAGGATGACAGAATTTGTCATTTCTGGTATCAGATTACTGTTGTTGGGAAGCATATGGGCAGATGAATCTCAGACCCAAAAGGGGAAGTTAGTAACACTGAGTTGCCTCTTCTGGGTTTTTATGTCCCAAGGAAAGGCAAGGACAAATGGATTCATTTACTGTTGTTGAAAAGAAAGAAAAAGCAGCCATTTGTATGGAAAATGAATGCAGAGACACTCCTGTGGAGGTATTCTTTAACTCTTAAGTTCATCTGACTCACATTTGCAATGGGCAGGAGCCCATTGTTGTGAATTAGAAGACAGACAGCTTGATGGTTTCTAACTCTGGGTCTGTCCTTGCCTGACAGCCAGGGAGCCAGACACTCTCAGCTTGAGGCCTCACATGCCCCTTAGGTAACCACTGAGGCTTAATCCTAAGGGTCCCTTGTATAATCAAGTAAGTCTGCATGGATTCCAGAGGAGATAAAGTTACTGAGATAGAAGCCGTGTAGTAGGAAAGGGGAATGGTGCTGAAGGGTGTATGTGGCAGCTGATGAAAAGAGATGAAGGAGCAATGAGCTACCAGGGCCAGAAGAGGAGGGACTATCTCAAGACTTAGTAAGGATGGAGGTGAGCAGCTACAGCCTGTGTAGGGGTGAGGATTACAGCAGGTAGGGTTTGTACTTTTCAATTTTTTCACCTTATCCTTTCTCAGGATTGCAGGGCCTGACACCAAGGTCTTCTTATGGTAACCAAGTCCTCTCGGCTCCACCACTGAGTTATTACCAGCTCAGCTCTTTTTGGGACAGGGTCTTCCTATGTAGCTCTAGATAGCTTCACACTTGCCACCCTTCTGCCTTCTCATTGCTGAGATTGTGGGCATATGCCATCATGATACTTAGACTCAGGTATAGACTTTCACTTGCCACCCTCCTGCCTTCTCATTGCTGGGATTGTGGGCATATGCCATCATGATACTTAGATTCAGGTAAAGACTTTCAGATGATAGGATTTAAGGTTTGGGGATTTTAAAACAAAGCAAAGCAACAACAACAACAACAACACCCCCCCACACACACAAACTCCAAAATGCTCCTAATATCCAGCTCCTGGTACTTTTCAGGTGACTGAACGGGTAATAAAGGGTTAAGGTCTAACTCTGAACACACACAGGCCTCTCCACTCCCTGCTGTAAACACCATGAAAATCTTATCACTCAACTGACCAAGGAGTTGCTGCTCATTCCAATTGTTCTATTCTAAGGAGATGAACTTGGGAATCACCCTGCAGCTGAGTACAAGAAATGCTCTTAAACTTGAAATATGCTCAAAAGGGGCCCCGATTCCTGTTCTGGGCCAAACAGCAACAGATCGGGCAGTTCTACAAAGTCACAGCATGTTCATGGCCCTGTGACAAGAAAACACAGCAGCTGCTCTTCCAGAAAGAACATTTGCTAACTGATCCAGAAGATGCTGGAATGCCTTTATTCTTCAGTTGAAGAAGCAGGCACTGCCTATACCCCCACCCCTGCACCCCCTACCATCTTTTGTCCCTCCATTCATAAATTCAACTATTCAAAAGTATCTTATGTGCTGTAGGTACTGTGCTAGAGGCTGAAGAAATCCTGGAAAATGAAGTCCCTATCTTAAAAAGCTGCCAGTCTTTCTCATTGGCACAGAGACAGACATCCCTCTGAGCAGACTGGCCTTCCTACCATCCTTATGTCAGAGTAACCCAAAGGCACAGAGAATCTTGGTTTTAAAAGCAGGTGGGAATTGTAACCCAGGAGAGTGTGTAATACATTGAAACCAACTCTCCAAGAAGAGGCTTGTGACACCACCATGATGGGACCAAGGACATAAACTCTCACAGGACTCTGGGCCTCAAACTCTCTCCTTACATGCAAAAGCTCTGATGGGCTAGCCTATCTCAGCCTCTTGTTTATTCACAATAAGTGTGATAAAACAAGATTATATCAAAGAGTTAAGGAAGTAGTTCAATGGGTCACTTCATGTAAAAGTACTCATCAAATGCCTTGTTCATTGCTTAGTAAATGCTATGTTCTCTTATGCTTGGTATCACCAGTGTGGAGCCTCTGACGTGGACAATTCCAAGAGAAGCTCCTCACTAGGTACCCATAGGCAAAGCTCTCCCTGGGACTGTGCAGCTCACAGTCTTTGCAACTGTGGGAAATATCCCCGATAATCATCTCAGGGCGAACACGTGAAAGTTGGGCTTCAGACAGATTTCCCAGTTGTTTCTTAATAGGAGAAGGGTGTCATTTGCTCCTGGGCCTAGTAGGAAATGCACCTTGATAAGTGACACTTAAGTGTCACCAACCTTAAGTGATGTGCCCCTAGAACATAAGCCTGTGCAGGGATGAGATCAGGTCAAATGGTGGCTGAGAGGTTGTGAGAAGAGACCAGAGGTAGACAGGAAGAGAGAAGGAGATTCGGGGGAGGCTGGGAGGTGCTGCATTGTGCAGTGAGCATCCCCTTACTGTTTGATGAGAACATCTTTGATCTCAAAAGTAGTCCTGCTACTGTAGGCAAGTGTGACTGAGATGCAGCGCTCTGCTGTGGTTATTTAAGATGGCTGCCCAGTGGTTTTCTACCTCTTCTCTGAGCCTTGGTGCTATGAGAACATCTCCAGTAGGCTCCCGCTGTGCCTTGTATGTGGGGAACACAAAGGGTTTGATGGGGCCCATTTCTCCCTTGCTGCCTTGAACTTTGCTCTCCCACACCAATCTGGTTCCTCTTCAAACTCTCCTCCTTGGGAGAAAGCACATTAGCAGAAGGGTAAATGCTAGATCCTGGTTTTTGTTTTTTGTTTTTGTTTTTTAAAAATCACTTACAGAGCTCATTCTCTCCAAGACTATGGTTAAGCTCTGCTAAATTTACTATATATAATCCCCATCAGGCCATATCCTCAAGTCATTGTTTTCTTCCTCACCCTCTTCCTACTCCTTTGAGACAGGGTCTCATTATGTAGCCTTGGCTGGCCTGGAACTTATTCAGATCTATCTGCTTCTGCCTCCTGCGTGCTGGGACTAAAGACATTCGTCATCACGCTTAAGTCTTTCTATATGGAACTTAATAGCAATATTTGAGGAAGGATTTCAAAAGGTCCACCTACATAGCCCATGCAAAGACAGAAGCATCGAGGCACACTTCTTGTGTGGTTTTCTACCTTATAGGATTCAGAAGGAATTGGGAATGGAGCCTGTGGTGCTCGTGATTGGCTTCTGAACTCTCAAATGCTGGCTGCAGCATAAGCAGTTAGCTTTGCCTTGTCTATGAGTACTTTCTCACCTCTTGATCTTTGCGACAGAGACACAGAGTTCATTATGGAGTGAAGATCAAGGTGGAGAAAACAGACAGGGATGAGTCTGAAGTAGGAATCCCAAAGATAGTCGAAAGTCTCAGTGAGTCAGAGAGATGAGTTAACCTCTTCTTTGTCTGACCCAGCCAGTCCTGAGACTGCAGTGGATGACAGATTAGTGTCCTTTCCAACTTCCTCAAAACAGCTCTACAAAGCTACTACCATTCCCATCCTACAGATGGCAAGCCAAGACTCAGAGAGATAAGAATTCTTGCTCTGAGTCACGTGGCTATTGATGGCACAGCTGAGATAGGGACCACAGTGATATTTTTCTAAGCATACAAGTTCCTGATAACCTATCTGGCTCAAGTTCAAATAATCTTAAACTTAACTGTGTTAGGTATTGTCCCAGATACTATCTGACAGAAGCAAGAGAAGTCTAGAAGGAAAACAAGCAACATGACCAAGCAGATGAAGAAGGAAGCGTTCCTAAAGAGATGAACCACTGTAGTAAGGAATGGATCCATTACCGGAAGGGACTGGGGAGAGCAGGGCTGGGAAGCCAATCCCAGAGGTGCAGAATACAGTAGGAAATCATAAAGATGAGAGATATCAAACAGGGTCATGGGTGGCTTCCTCTAGCTGCTAGATGTGGGGCCCTTGGACAACTGGCAAAGTCTGTCTGAATCTTAGTTTTACCACCTAAAACTAAAAACTAAACTCACCTCATCTAGGTGTCATCCAAAAGACAAAGTGAGAGGACGGACAGACAGAAAGCTCCCAGCACAGCCAAGTGCAGAACAAACATCCTCAAACCACGCTACCTTGGGTTGTGAGCCACGCTCAGTGCAGGCGGCTCCTCCATCTTGCCTCTCCAGCAGTGTGCGTCTTTTATGTCATTCCGGGGTCAGCAGATCTGATTTGACTTTCTAATTCTGTCCTACTCTTTCTATAACCTAGCATTCTGTTCTGGAAATTGGGGTTACCTCCCCCTAATGTCTTATACCACCTCTACCCTCCTCTCCCCCTTCCCCCAGCAATGGACTTTCCAGCACAGACACTTAAATGTCTGCTAAAGTCAAGCATTAACTTGGGGAGTAGAAGAAAAATAAGTCCAGCATATTTCTATATTAACTCAACACTTCATGTGGATTCTACCATGGGTTGAAAACACTGGAAATTCTACCCTAATTAATGAGTATTTCACACGAGAGCCCGTTTTCTCTCCCTGATCGTCAATGGCACACGAAAAGGAAAAATACAGAGTAAGCTTTACCTCAAATACTTGCATGTTACGGCTATTCAAATGAACACAGGCTAACCAAATCCAAACATATATTAAATGTTCTGCCCATCATCTCCCCTCCTGTGAAGTGAAAGTTGTCTGTATGCTTATACTCTTGGCCTGAGGCATGTTAAAGCTGTTTTTTTTCCTTTCCATTTCAGTGACCCCAGCTCTGGGATACTCAAGACCACAGGGAGAAACGCAAACAGGAATTGCCTAGAGCCTGACAGCAAACAGCTCCTTTGGGAAGGAGCCAGCAATGCCACTCCATTCAATGGCTTTGCAGGCTCCATAGGGTGTGGAGCTGATGCTAACAAGGGGGTGGAGCGACACGCAGGCTGGTGTGCACTTACTTCATGGCTTTACTTACTTGTTGCCACTGCTCTGCCCTCCAAGTGTAGAGAGGACATGGTGAGGCTTGGCAGACACGCTCCGACTCTGGTCTGCTGTAGGAGCTGCACTCACTCTCTCTGGCTGCTTTGTGTGTCCCGATCTGACAGCCCACATGCCTCTGCTGCACGCCTTGGCCACAGGACACAGAGCACTGAGAAGACACAGGATGTAAGTAGGCACTTCGGCTCCCTTCTGGAGGGCGGGAAGGGGTGGGTCACAGAGGAGGGCAATGCTTTCTTAATCCAATGATTTTTCACAGCAGTCAAAATGCTTTCTCATTTCCAAGGAGGGGGACACTAAGGCAAGTTCTAAAAGCACTGGTAACTGCCAGTGCTGGGCAGGGTGCAGGAGCCACAAGTGGGGAGGAACCAAAACTCTCAGGGGATGTCAGAGGGAGGAGAGATTGTGGGGAAACACCACCATCCAGAAGTAATGGTGCCACATTGAAACAGACAAACGAAACACTGTGCATGACTTCCATCCTGGAAGATGGATGGCTTGGGAAAATTGGGAGATGCGGTTCTATAGCGTAACCCATAGAGAGCCAACCATTGACAATTAAGGCCATATAAGCAGAAGGACTTTCTCCTGCCCTCTTATTTTTCTAGTTTCTATTCCTGGAGACAGAACATTGCCTCGCTTGTTGTTTGTTTGTTTGTTTAAATCATGGAATTCACTTAACTATCTGTGCCTCCTCATAATCTCAAATGAATAGATGAAGAATAAAAGCTAATAAGGAAAAATAATTTCCTCAGGCTTAATGTTTTCAGCTCTTGAAAAAATCCCATTAATCACGAGGAAACATTTTGTTGACCAAGTTGCAAAACACCAATTAACTTTCCCCTAAATTAATTTTTTAATGGTTTCCTCATTGTTGGTTGCATAATCTCACTTATGGGCAAGCCAAGAATTATTGTCTTTATTAAGATTTTGGCAGTCAGAAACCAAAGGCAACCTTTGATTAGAGAGAACTGCATAACACTGCACTTGGTTATTAAAGGTTATTAGCAATTTGGGGGGTGGACATAAATCAGTCACTATTAATTTGCCTGGTGTTGAGAAACAAAGTTATCTGACATTCATGCCATGTACCCAAAAGGAGGTCTTCTTCTAAAACAAAACCAGACTCTACAACTGCACGCTTGTCTAATTTGCTTGTAGGGAAATTCAAGGTGCTCCGTGAAAGACGGAAAGTTTGTTAAGACATATGTATACCCAAGTGGATGCTGCTGCAGCTTAGGCTCTTTCGTAGAAGGCAGCTTGAGAAATGCTATTGTTTCAGAGAAATCTATGCTGGAGAAGAGCCTCACAGCTCACATCAAAGGGCGCGGAAGACAATGCTTCATCCCAACATCGTTGCCATTGTTTGGGTTTAATTGGATTAATTGAATTGAATGAGTTTGTGACCCACAAGAAACCAGACTTTAAAGTCATTATGTTCTGGGAAGGATAAGGGGAGGACTCTTAAATACCACGAATGGCTTTGTCTCCAAACAACAGCCACTTAATGCTCACAGGGGCTATGTGAGTTATAATACTGGCTGCGCTGGAAAAGGACTGGAGTTACCCAGCAAATGACAGAAATATTCAAGTGTCATTACAACAATCAAAGAGTTCTGGCTATTTGGATTTGGGGTCTTAAATCCAAGAATATACTTCTAGAACAATGTACAACAGAAATACAAAGAGAATAGTAATGTGAACACATTGGAATTTGACACAAAGCTGGTAAGTTTAAAAAAAATCGCATAACGTTCTCACAACAAAGAAAAATGGGAAAGACCTTTAGAGTGTCTAGTACTAATTAGGTTGTTAAGTAAATGAAACCCCTTTGTGTATGTAGCGAATGGTGGTGAAGTACATATCTATAGGCATGCATATGGTGGCTAGTATTCAATGTTAGGTTTCTTCCCCAATCACTCTCTTTTTTGAGAAAGGCTCTCTCACTGAACCCAGAATCACAGATTCAGCTATATTGGCTAGCCAAGAAGCACCAGAGATCTTCCAGGTTTTGCCTCCCTCAGAAGTGGGACTACAAGGACGTGTTGTCAGATTATGAGTTGGGCGCCAGGAATCTAATCTCCATCCTCATGCTGGCAGAGCATGTAGTTTCCTGCTGAGCTATTTCCCTAGATCCCCAACCTCTTTTTGATGCTATCACTACCAAAAAGAAGTACCTGGTGGGCAGTGAAGGTAAGGAACTAAGAGTTGTAAGTGTCTACAATTTAAACAATCACTTCTTACAATGTTTCATAATTCTGCATAAGACAAATTGAAGACACAGGGAACTTTTATTATACAATATGTTGCTCAGGCTTCTGATTATCATAACATCAAAGGCAACTTTGAACTAAGGCTTTTATTGATTAAAAACAATTACCATGACTTAAATGAAGAGTGAAGTGCAAAACCTGCCCTTTTGGATAGTGCATTTGTGGTAATCTCTGCTCAGAACAAGACACACTACAACTGAATTTCGTTCTCCTGCACTGGTTCATGGAAGACAACAATTTATGTGCAGAGCCAGCCAGCTTTGCTTGATGAATTCTGACAGACTTATCCAGGATCCCCTAGAAAAGTCCAGCATTAGAAAGTCCCCAGCTCCATCCTAGATCTAGTTATGCTCAGTGATTTGTTTAGTTCCAAGGCAGAGAACGGCTGCACTCCCTTTATTAACGCACCCCTTCTATCATGTTGGTAGGGCCAATCTGTTTGAAAGGGTGTGATAGGGGATGCTTTTCGTGGTCAAATGCTGAGCTCTGAACTGGGGCTTCATCTCCTTCAGCTCCCTGCTGTGCAATGCTAGAATGTCCACTGGCTTAAGTGGAACCTGACACTTGACTTACATAGATTAAAAAAATAAAATCAGTGAAATTTCTCATGTTTGGGGAATCAATATATACCTGAAAAATGAGAAAGGATTTTTGTCACACAAATTCTTCTAGAATTATGCTGAGCTTCTGGTGTCACCATTATTTTAAAGTGGGAATTAACTTGAAAATAGCCATTATTTAAATTATATAAATCTAAATTATATAGTCACTATATACATTTTTATAAATAATAATATCAATAAAAGGTCAATAAATAATATCACCTGCTAGACTTTCACTAAGTGCTACTGCATGCTCTCTACAAAGGTCTCAGCCAAGTGCTTCTTTGTTGCAGGGATGTCCTGTGCACTGTAGAAGTTTGGACATGATTTTGCTTTGTCCTATTAAACCCAGTTATGGGTCCCTCAGTACAAGATATGACATCTCCATCTCCAGGCATTGCTAATTGTCTCATGGGATACAAAATTACCTCCAGTTGAGTGATTAGCAGTATGCTAAGCATCTTCTATAAAATAAGTTTTTATTTCTTTATAAACCTTTCCAATTGACATTCCATAGCTACAGTGAAGAACAAAGACAATTACCTTAGCTAAGAACAAAATTTGAATCAAAATCAAAGTTGGCAAGGCAATATGGCAAAGTCATTATGGATTAGATTAAAACCTGGCTCCCAGTTTTCAAACACCGAACTACCGTGAGGCAATGTTTTATACTATGCCAGAAAAAGTTGGAGTTAGAAGTTTATATTCAAACCATGCACCATCAATATTCATGGCTCAAATAAAACCCAAATAACCAAGAGACCAGAAAGTACTAAAGCAACTCCTAGGACCATCCCCTTAATGGCTCTAAGCGCACAAGGTACATCTTTCCCACTTTCTCCAGAAAACACTTGAAAAGCCTCCTGCAGAAAGCACCACAATCAGGTTGCCTTCCTTCAACACCAAGGACAGCGGGCGATTCAGAGGGCAAACAGCCAGTTCCATTTCCATGTTTGCGACAGAGATCACGTAAAAGTGAAATCTTATGACTCTGAGACATCATGGCTTGTATGAATTCTATTACATGTTACATCAGTAAGGAAGTAAAGTCAATAGAGGGAGTTCCATGGTTTGTAAGGCCTGTCCTGACCCCACCCACAGGTGGTGAACTGAAAAAAAAAGGGCAGTGCCTGAAGGAGCAAGGAATGAACCGATGGACAGAACTTAGGACCAATGAGTAAAGAAGTATTCCTTTCAACCCAATATGTTTTTCTTCTGATCATCTTGGGGGAGGGGATTTTCTAGAAGATCTGCATAATCCTAGCTAACTGTATCTCACAGGGCTTTGGCCCCAGGGGACTACTGAGCCTTCATAGCATCAGGCTGAATTGAGAACCCAGTGGTGTTTTTTGTCTTAAAATTTCATCAGCATCCCTTAGCTCTTGATCAAAATCATCCAAACAGATTGCACATGAATGTTTGAGGGGAAAAGAAATCCTTTAAGACTTTTCTGAGTTTTGGTTTGGTTTGTTTTTTTTTGTTTTGTTTTTTTTTTTTTTTTTTTTTTTTTTGTAAATTTTCTTTACAGCTTCAAGATTTCAAAGGATCTGGAAATGAAACACCCACTTGACATCACAAAACACTCCATTTTGGGGAGAGATTGTTAAGGATGGTAAAGTCCTATGGTAACATTCAATGCATCCTAGAATCACCAGACATGTTGACAAGATGAAAAAGCATACCAATTATTCATTATATCTGGAAGATGAGATGACTGGAATATAGCTACTATCGGACAACAGAATAGTCAAATATGAAATTTAATTATTATAGCAAGTGAGCATTCATTTCTTTTGCTCAATATCATGGCCTTAGGAATATTCTTATTTACCACCAGCTAATTAGTGAGCCAGTAATCCTTAAGCATGCAGACACAGACTGTCTTTCTCCATCAACCAGTGGCCCAAGGGATTTTCATGTCTTGTCTCCTTTCCCAATTTATCCCTGCAAATCAATTCTGAGTGACTGTTTTTGAACAGCTGTGCTTTTATTCTACAGAGATGTTTTGATAATACTCTATGTTTGCAAAACAAACAAACAAACAAACAAACAAAACAGGTTTTAGACCTAACATCCTAGCTCCATAAGTAATTTTAGACTTCTCCTGGATACTGTAATAAAACTCAGCTCATGTCTCCCAGTAAAGAGCAAACGACTCTTTTATGCATCTCTTCAGTGAATAAATTGGTCTTTAAGATGTATGACGCTTACATGCTCTGAGCTTACTATTCTGGGGGGAAGCACATTAGATAAATAGATAAGAAAAGGCCAAGGACCATAGCAAAGAGTAACAGAGCATGAAAGTCTACAAGAGGACAACCTAATTAGCGTGGCATCTTAAATAACGTTAGCTGCAGGCTTTGCATGAACTGAATAGCTTCAAAAACAAAAGGACTGGAAGTTAAGAGATGATAATGGTCACTTAGAAACCATTAGAGAAGATGACAAGTGTGACAGAGTGCCTTGAACACCATCCCCAACAGAAGCCAGGGGAAGGCAGAGCACACATTCTTTGATTGCCAAATTAAAGCCAACAAGCAAATCCCAGATGGTTCTTTATGATACAAGCCTCGAGAGGGGCAGGCCATTGTGCTGGGGAATGATGCCCTGCTCTGTACAAAAACGTACAACGTGGACACTGAGAACACTGATGTCAGCTGAGGACGTTTAAGCAGCATTCAGATTCTAGAGGGATTTTCCTCTGGAATATTAAAGTGGAGAATACTCAGCTCTCCTGGTGTTAACATGGCTGCATCCAGAGCTGAAAGAATTCTTCCGGAGGCCATGAACCCTCAGCCTTGCTTTCACTGATCCTTGGGAGTCATTGACATGACTCACCGCAGCCTGGGAGAATGAGAAGACAGGCTACCTCCTGCTGAATCCGATCAGCTCAGCTTCAAGAATGGAATGCTTTAAAAAGAAGTCGAACCTCTCTACTTTCAAACAAGAGCCTTAAATCACAGCGAAGGAGTATATAAGCAGTGGGGTTCTAGGCAACTGACTAGTTTGTTATTGGAGTCCTGGGTTCTTCTTTCCTATCTAAAGCATACATCACCCACATCCAAACAAAATATTACTTGAGACTCTACTGAATTCAACTCCCCCAACTCCCTCCCACCAGCAAAGCACTTGGCATTCATTACTACATTAAATCCCCCTAAGAACAGCATGACATAGGCCCAAGAAGGTGAAACAAACCACCCAGTGTTTCACAGCTATGAAAGAACAGAGAGATCTCCTACATGTTCCCCATCTCAGTTGTGAACAAGCAAACGGGCAGAGAGATATTGGCCAGTATTTCATATTGACAATTGTTATTGCTCGGAGGTGAATTGTCCTGCAGGTTCAACCTAGTTAGCAGATGTGGGGTAGGAGTTATAACTAGTGGAGACAGGTCATTGGGGGTTGCCTTTGAGGGTTGGTCCTGCTTGGTTTTAGCTCTGTCTCTCTCCTTCCTGACCTGCAAGATTTGAACAGCTGTGCCCCAAAACCCCTGACCCACAGACCATGCTGTACCAGGTGCCAAGCCTTCCCTGCGGTGCCAAACCAGTATCCCCTGAAATGGAAATTCAAAATACACTCCCTTTTCCCTAAGTCATCTCTGTTAGGTATTCTATGTGATAGGAAAGAATCTCCATTGTAAACTTAGCTTCGGTTGCCATCAGGTAACAACAGCTCATCTCCATGCACGCTAAGCTACGCCTTTGTAAGTGGCAAAGGATGACCGTAAGGCCAGCAGCCAGATACAGAGGTTTACTCTGTATTAGAATGTCTGCCGCCTATCACCATATGAGACTCAGCCTCACAACTGCACCAACACTCTGTTGACTAGGTCATTTGTCCAAGGCCACCCAGCCTGCCTGGTGAAGATTCCTCCCGGTTTGTAAAATGAGAACAGTGCAGAGACACAAGAGAATACGCTGGTGTCAGGCCCTGGGGCTGGACAGAAGGAAGCAGTTGGGAGAGAAGCGTTGCTCACCTGACTCCATGCGCCAGCCTTCCATCTGGGGCACCGTCCTCCTCGGCACCTTCTGTGCCCATGTGGCTTAGGAAGGTGCTTACAGTTATCACTCTCTAAATGGCTTCCATCTTTTGCCAAGCAGTAAACATTTCGATGTTTATGCCCTCGACCACAAGAGACAGAACACTGCAATATAAAGCAATGGCAAGGTTGTTGTTGTTTTGTTTTTTAAATCACAGTGACTTTGATTTAAAAAAAAAAAAAGGAAGAAAGAAAATGTGTAATGTGACGATAAGATCAAGTCTAATGAGAGTTACCATTACCCGCTTTTTTCCAGTGCCATTCTGGAGAATAGCTAAAAACCTCACAGGGAAGAAAGGTGGCAATAGAAAAAAAAAAAAAAGCCCATGCATTGAAGCATGATGGCAGCACCCCTGTGTGGCATGCTGTTCCATCGAGATGCACGGAAAGATCCTGACAATTTAATCTGAAAACTGCCTCTTGATTCTGAAATTACTATGGCCTTTTTACTGAGGGAAGTCCTGCTGCAAGCCAGTAAAAACACATCTTCAATGAACTATCTCCTGACTCACTGGTATAAAGGGCATTTTCATATGATTGTGCTCAACTTTTTCAAGATCGTATTTAAGGAAACTCTCCATCTCTCTCTTTAATGAAAAAAAGCTCTCGTTTTCCCAGCCCATTGGAAAGAGGTGAAAGAGGCAAGGAAAAAAAAAAGCCCTGAAAAGGTTAGCTGGTGGGTGAGTCTGTGCCAACTTCAGGGGGAAGGCATTACCTTTCAACTTTGATCTGCGGGTTCACTGGACTGTTTTAAATGTGACCCTGTCTGACCACATCTAGGAAACTTGACTTTGATTTCAGATTAGGTTTCTCAGAAAGGTTTAGGAATCAAAGTGCCCACGGAGCCTGGACAAGAATTTGATGTGACAGCTTCTTGTAGAACAGGCAAGAGGCTGGCCCCAACGGACGCACTGAGACATTCAACATCCAAGGCTTCGTTAGCAATTACGAGACTTTACTCAGCCATCATAAACTGATGGCTCAGATCTTTAAAGACATTTTATTTCCCAATATAATTGTCTTGCTTTCTAGAGGGGGAGTAAATTTAAGAATGGAGAATAAAAGGCAAAGTCTTAATGAAAATAGATTTCACATTACATTTCTCTTGATTTCATGTTTCTTATCTCCACCCCGTCCAATAGCTTTTGTTATTTTTTGGCTTAAATTACCAAAGTGCCCTTTGATGCCTAATAGACAAACAACTCCATGTAAAACAAGGAGTCTAATACTAGTGGTATCATTATTACCAGACATCCTCAAAGTTATGCCATTCATAAATGTGCCAAAAATGCTTTTCTGTTAAAAAGCAAACCATTATAAAATTTTCAACCAGAGCTGGTAGAGAATTTAAAATATGTATGTTAGTGCATTTGGCTTTAACTTTTTACTTTAAGATGTGAAATATTCATGAATATATGATTTGGAGTAGCCATTATGAAACTCTTAATATTTTATAATTTGGAAGGGGGAAGCCTAGTTGGAATGCCTGTATCTAAACAAAAAGGGCAACAATTAACCTACAATGTCTGGGTACATGTAGAGTACTTAGTATAATTTTCAAAGGCTTTTTCCAATAAAGTTCTTAGAATTCCAGTCTCTGAGAACAGCTAATGACTTGCACAAAGATAATCTCTATTTTAAGTGATAAATTAATCATTTTAAAAATGTTACTTCAATGAGAAACTATGAAGTCATAATAACAATTTGGGATAAGTTCATTTGCTTAATGAACCGAGCATCTATTGTGTACATGCCATGTGATAGGAATTATATGACACACGGGAGACACAGTGATAACAAAATTGACATAGTCCTTGACCTCAGGGGGCATAGAGACCAGTTATGGGAATTAATATTGCTCAAGTGATGACAAAAGTAAATATTGCATATGAGTATTCACTGAGTTGAATTCTAAGAAACAAATAGCTGGAGTGATTCAAAGAGGGCTCCCTGAAGTCTTCCACTCAGCCACACCAGGCAAGCTTGAAGGTCATAAAAATGAGACTGAATTATATTTGGCACATTATGGGAAATCTTAGAGGAGACTTAATTTGGGACAAGGAATCGTCTAATTTTTGTTTTGAAAATTCTACTTTGACTATGGAGCCAAGTACCAGATATGAATACAGGGTCACTGGAAATGAAATAAACCACAAAGAAACCCACCATACTTGTGTTGGCAAGAGCTACTGTGGTGGCAGTGGCTTGGATGAATACATAGAACAGAGGTTTTTTTTTTTTTTTTTTTTTTTTTTTTTTTTGTTTTGTTTTTCGAGACAGGGTTTCTCTGTATAGCCCTGGCTGTCCTGGAACTCACTCTGTAGACCAGGCTGGCCTCGAACTCAGAGATTCGCCTGCCTCTGCCTCCTGAGTGCTGGGATTAAAGGCGTGCGCCACCATGCCCGGCTAGAACAGAGGCTCTTAACATGTAGGTTGTGATCCTTTTGTGGGTCGACTGACCCTTTCACATATATCATACATTTACATTATGATTCACAGCAGTAGCAAAATTATAGTTTTGAAGTAGCAACCAAAATGATTTTATGGTTGGGGTCATCACAACATGAGGAACTGTATGAAAGGGTCACAGCATTAGGAAGGTTGTGAACCACTGGGATAGAAGGTTTGGGTGGAGAAAGTTGGTAGGTTAAGATTGTACCTTTTTGAAAAAAAATAAAAATGATAGTACCTTATGGGTTAGCTGTAGCATGAAGGGAAGAGGGCAAAAGATGACAATCAGATTTCTGGTTTGGGCAGCTGAACAGATGGTGATAATATTCGTTTCCATTTTAAAGATGGTACCCACTGGCAGGAAAAATACCACTGGGAGTCAAGGGTGTTTTTATTTGTAGGAAATAAGTCTGACAGAAAGCATATTAATAGTAGGTGGTAACATTTGCTTGGCTAGAGTTTAAAAACAATCTAGTTTTTTAATGCTCATCAAATAAACATGGGTGAAATTAGTGCAAATACATCCTTAGGAATAGTCAGTTCAGTGTGCAAACTGTAAACAAGCTATACCTCAATGTGAAGCGGGCAAAGAGACTTCATGAGAGTTAATAATCTGCCAGGGTCATCAGAAGACAGGGTCTAAACGTTGGTAATGATCTATAGAGTCAGAATTAGAAAAGCTTCAACGTTCTCACATTCACTATGTGCCAGACACTGCCCTAAGAGGTTATCATCCTTAAAGCTTGTATAGTTCAGCTATCCCAACCTCCCAATACACTTTGATAATAGAGATAGGTGCTGTTACTGGAGATAAGTCGTGCTATCTGTAAAACAGTGCAACCACAAAGCCTTGAGTTGTGTTTCACACACGCTGCTCCAATACAAGTAAGATATACTTCTACTGGGAACAATGACAGTGCAGTGAAAAAACAAAAGTAATCAAGAATTTTGCTGTCAATGACTCATGCGAGGTTTGGCACTAACGTCATTGCCAATGAGCCAGTGATGAACAAACTAAGTTCTAAATACTATGCCTTCAATATATAGATTAGCTGCCCCCCTTCATCTCCATGCGCATTTACTTTGGATGGGATTTGAATAGAAGTGGTGAAAGAAAAAAAAGTGCTACTTTAGCATGATTCACCACACATGTTAGTTGTCTGGGATTATTAAGATCTCAAAGTGATTTGGAAATCCTCACGAAATCTCATCTGACAGCAAAACACTCTTCATTCAATGTTTTCTAAATTACCATTGAAGAAAATCAGCTGTTGGTAAAAATACTCAAATCTACCAGGCTCACTAATGGGTCTAGTGTGACTTTGTAAAGGAGCTGTCACTGTGATAATCAAATAAACACAGGTTCCAGCTCTTACATTCCGAGGAAAAATTCTGTCTGATCATTTCACCTTTTCCAGGGCAAAAAATGACATTTACATCAACCTGCGTCACCAACACACGGTATTTATACTTAGTATGTCATCTTAGTATGTCATCTAGTACTTGTTATTTATTGGCTACGTATCTCAAAGTTCTTGCTCCTGGGAACATTTAATTCCTTACATTTGCAGCCGAAATAGCCTCCTAGTTTGCCAGGAATGCTGACTTTTTTTTTTCTCTTGGGAAATGACTCAACATAGCTAGGAGACTGATTCTTCCTTGCCCCAACCCCCACCCCAAATTTAAGCAAGCCTCCAAACAGCATTATCATTGCTTGATACTTAGAAACACCAAGGTCAGCCAGTCGGAATGCCTGAGATTTCAAGCTTTTGTTTCTGTGAGGCCATTCAAAGGGCATGCTAGAAGCTGGGCTGTGGTTAGAAGTGCTGACGCTTTGCACTCACTAACGTCTAAAAATGTGAAATTCCTGCATTTCAACTCAGCTGGTGGGAAGGAAACTCAAGATGAAGGCAGTGTGCTCTTAGTTTCTCCCCAAAGGCTTAAGCTCTCTGGAGAAGTAGCTCTAGACGTGAGGATGGATGTGGTCTGGTGGCCCTGGTCTTGAAGGATCCTGGCATTTGTCTTTTCACTTATGCTAAGGGTCATGTTTCCTTAGCCATCAAGAAGTCTGCAAACAACCCTGGTGTATATGTCTGATGGAGAAGGACTCAATAGCGAAGGGAATGAGTTCTCTGGGCTGTGGCACTGCTGAGGATATGGACATCTCTATGATGACGAAGTTCTGTATGGGCTTAGCAAGTGCATCACAAAGAACTCGGAAGGAAGAAGAGGGGAATACGGAGGTAAGAAGAGGAGGGGGGCAGGTGTGCTCATGGAATATGGCTAGTAGGAAGCATCTTGGTGGGACTTGAAGCTTCTAGCTCTGGAAGAATGTAGGCCAGGACTGGTCGAACTGTACCAGATGTCTGAAAGATGTGCGTTGGTGGGTGGTCTAAGATGACAGCCCTTGTCTAGTGTCTGCCTAGATGATGTGTAGTCTCGACAGATGAGGTTGTGTCTATGTGAAATGTGTAGTGAGGGATCCTGATCAACTAGCATACACGTCTAAGCCCAGGATTGATTACTTGCAGGTAGAAAATAACAAGGATTGAAAGTCCAAGAGAATGTCATGTACTGGGGCCTATTAGCAAAAAAGAGAGATTCTTCTAAATGACTCTGGCAGTCAGATGGCTAACATCATACTGAGGTAGATGGATGGAGCTCTATTTAGACACTGTATTTATTACTTCTCAAAGTCTTTCTCTTCTGATTCTACAGAATTTGCAAATGATACCTAAATCATTAATTTCAAGCAAGAAGCTTTTCTGGATTCTTCTTTCATTTTGCCTTTAACAAAATAAAGTTAAATGTCACCCGTAAAGTATGCCATCAGAGAGGATGCAAGGCCATTTGCAAGGCTCAGGCCTGTCTTTGCCAATACAGAGAGACATGAAATGAACAGGGCAAAAGTGTCACAACACTGGGGAAGGCAAAAGGCCCATGAAAAACAATGTAAAGACAAGGCTATAGAATTGGGGTTCCAGTTTAAAATACTGATGAATGGTAGGCCTAGAGAACTATGTGGATGATGGAAAAAGACAGTAGATGTAGCTCCAGTTAGCATATATTTATTTATTTCTCTGTACACTATAGCTAGTCAAAACATATTTATGAAACAAACACACATAAGCTACAGCCATCATAGAATAGCATCATAAACTACATACTATATAAAGAAAGAGCCCCTCAGAATCTCTCAGTTCTAGTGCTGAACTAATCTGACATAAGTGAAGATTCAAAAGAGGTTACCCAAAGAGGAACTTTGACCATAATTACTAACCACTAGATTAGGCATCTCCACTAGATTAGGCATCTCTTAATTAATTGTTAATATGAACCAGGCACTGGACTAAAATACATTAGCATTTCTCCTTTAATCCCAAAGAAACAGTGGCTTACGTATTATTAGGGGCCCTTTACATAAAGGAAGGAGCTGAGGGCCTAAGAGTGACATTACTTACCCAGGGCCACAAAACTGCGAAGCAGTAGAGTTAGGTTTTAAGTACAACTCCATGATCAGCATGTTAATCCTTAGACTAGATAAAGAGCTGGGTAAGCTGGGTAATATTCAGTCTACCTCCCTATGAGAATACCTAGAAGCAAGGGTCACAGAGAAATGCCTTCAAGACTCTTTCAGAGTCCTCATATCATTCATCCTTCTAACAGGAAGAGTGGCTAGGCAGTGCTAATAGTTCTGATATCAATGCTTTTTTACAGCCTCTTCCACACTTTGGAAAGGGAAGGCATTGTAAAGAATAGATACAATCATATAAATAAAAGCCCACATTGCCCCTTAGCTGAAAATGTACTCTGCTTCTCTCTTTGTCATTTTTGAGGTATATTAACCCTTAGGTGCCTGCCTAATGCCCTGCAGTGAATTATCATTTCTGTTGACTGATGAATGGCTCTTGGCACAGTTATGAATGGAAGGCTGCAGGCTATAAGTTATAGGTCAATTTCTCAAATAATTGAATTGTGAGCCATCACAAAGATTATCCAGTCCACCTATTAACTTCAGGCTCAAGGCTTGAGAAGACACTAGATGACACGGTTAAGGTCACGCAGAAAGAAAGGCACACATATAGTTTTGATCACCATAAGAGGAAACCATTTGGTGCCAGTCACACTGGAGGTTCTAAGGATTCTGCATGCTGTCCAGACCCATGGCTAACCAGGCATCCACTCTTGGCTTTACCAGTTGGACATGTCATCTACAGCTAGCCTAATGGGCAGAAAAGAGTGAATTCAAGCAGATATTATGCTCTTATGACTTTGAGGGACTTCCAGTAAGAGAGAGCCCATGAAGCCAGTAAAGAGAGTCCAAGAGGCAGCTGTTCATGGAAGGTAAAAAAAGGAACAGCTGTTTGTAAGTGATTCACTTTGCTCCAACATGCTGCTGGGGGTTTAAATCATAACTGCTATCTTAACACTGAGCTGTTGGGGAACACATAACTTCTCTTGGCTTAGATTTGTTCTCTGTTAAGATGAGACAATCGGAGCAATGCAGTTATGTGGCAACTAAAGGAAATATGCATACAAAACTTCATATTTTGGGCCAACAACATAAAAAATAACATGGAGATTCTATCAGCACAATGGTTTTCTATCCAATGGAATCTTCTAGTATATCTTCAAATAGGCCAACAAAGAGGTAGCTTTGTTTTGTTTTGTTTTGTTTTTTTCGAGACAGGGTTTCTCTGTATAGCCCTGGCTGTCCTGGAACTCACTCTGTAGACCAGGCTGGCCTCGAACTCAGAAATTTGCCTGCCTCTGCCTCCCAAGAGAGGTAGCATTTTTTAAAGATAATATTTGTCAACTTAGGGACCCTACAATGAACATTCTAGGAAATGCTGACTGGTGAAGATGGGACTTTGACAAAGTTCCAGTTGGGTGACAGCACGTGCCAGTGAAGCACTTTCTTTTCTAAAGAGTGCAGAGAAATCTGCAGAGCAGACATGCGTGCTGAGGACACCTAATACTCTTTGCTCTTCTCTATGCTATCCCCTATTTAATACGGACTCTTTTCACCAAAGTAAGAAAAGATGGGCACCATACTTGAGTGCCATGTGTCTTTTCTGCTCAACACTCTTGCTTATCCTTTTCACCTCTATCAACATCTGTCAACATCTGTTCGTCCCTGGGCTTTCCGATGTGGCTACGTCAAGTTTCCTAAGTACATTAGCATCAGTAACAACTACCACTAAATACATATTCACCCCCTTCTGTGTTCTGCTCACGTGCAAGTGGTCACTTCCCTTGGTCAAGAACCAAACTATGGAACAGGAAAAGTGAGAATTTCAATAGGAAATAAGGGCTGTGATTTCAGGGTGTAAAGTCAGTGTCAATGAGCTTGCTTGATGGCTATTTATGTCTAGGACCACCCTGGTATTTATTAGTATGAAAAGGATCCCAGAAGCCTGAGGTTGCCAGGCAACCGCACAGCAGAAAGCTGATATGGTGGTCACAATCATCCCAGCTGGATAGGGCACTGGGCCATATTTCTGTTCTTAGCCTCATCCTACCCCATTGCTCTGAGCATGCTAAATGCTAAAAGATCTAAGGAAAAGAACTCTGATTCATATGTCAACTATTGGGCTATACTTCAAAACATTTGTCAGTATTGAAGTCAAGGGCTAGTGCCTTCGACTCAACAAGCCCCTCAAGAATTAGGAGGCACAGGGCTCTCTGGCTTCCCCTCTCTCACCTTCCCTCACAGTGTAAATCGTTCATAATTAGATAGAGACATGTATTTTAGCACTAATAACACCAGTACATGAACTCAGACAATCTGTGAAAATCCAAACTGCTATCCATTTGATTCTGCAAGAATGTGATTGTTACAGTTTTTCTTCTCATCAAGAGAGACACAAAACCCATGAAAATCTGCAAATTTGGTATCTGATGAATTCCATGCTGGCTAAATAATGCTTATGCAGTATGAGGCATATCTCATCACCAGGCCTGATTCTCCTTAATGTACCCTGTGACTGCCCAAGGCCACTGCCCAGTTCTGTAGCTTGTCTATCCTTCTAAAGGCTACCCAGTAGGCTATTTATAAACTGTTTGTGTTTTTCAGGAAAGGCATGAGAATGGTGTAAGGGCCTACTCTGCCTGCCATAAAAGTGTTTACGTAAGCAGCTGGAAGAAGAAGAGGGTTGTGGGTAAGACACAGGCTCCAAAATCCTTAATCTTCATGTTTCAAAGGTAAGTAAAGAAGTGTCTAGAAATGGACTAGGGAAATGGCTCAGTAGTTAAAACACACTTGTGTTACAAATGTGAGAACTGGTATTTGAATCCCTAGCATGCATGTAAATGCTAGTTGGGTCTAGTGGCCTACCTGTAATTCTAGAGCTCAGAAAGGGGAGACAGCCTGGAGGGCATCATCCTGAGTGAGGTAACCCAATCACAAAAGTACTCACATGATATATACTTACTGATAAGTGGATAGTAGCCCAGAAACTTAGAATACCCAAGATATAAGATACAGTTTGCGAAACACATGAATCTCAAGAAGAATGAAGACCAAAGTGTGGATACTTTGCCCCTTCTTAGAATTGGGAACAAAACACCGATGGAAGGAGTTACAGAGATAAAGTTTGGAGCTGAGACAAAAGGATGGACCATCTAGAGACTGCTGCACCTGGGGATCCATCCCATAATCAGCCTCCAAATGCTGACACCATTGCATACACTAGCAAGATTTTGCTGAAAGGACCCAGATATAGTTGTCTCTTGTGAGGCTATGCCGGGGCCTAGCAAATACAGAAGTGGATGCTCACAGTCATCTATAGGATGGAACACAGGGCCCCCAGTGGAGGAGCTAGAGAACGTACCCAAGGAGCTAAAGGGGTCTGCAACCCTATAGATGGAACAACATTATGAACTAACCAGTACCCCCAGAGCTCATGTCTCTAGCTGCATATGTATCAGAAGATGGCCTAATCGGCCATCATTGGGAAGAGAGGCCATTGGTCTTGCAAAACTTTATATGCCCCAGTACAGAAGAATGGCAGGGCCAAGAAGTGGGAGTGGGTGGGTAGGAGAGTGATGGGATGGGATGAGGGACTTTTGGAATAGCATTGGAAATATAAATGAAGAAAATACCTAATTAAAAAAAACCAGAAAGGGGAGTCAGAGGGTCCCTAGGGCAAGCTGGCTAGCCAATACTTGCTGTATTGGAAAATTCTGAGTTCAGCTGACAGACCCTCAACTCAGTAAAGCAGGTACAGGACAATGGCAGAAGACTGTGCAGGAACATGTGCACTCACACATACCCACACATATTTGAATCTGCACACCCATGCTCCTGTGTGCCACACACACACACACACACACACACACACACACACACACATGTGCCTGGAAGGAGGAACAATAGGAAGTGACTTACTAACTGATGGGCAAGCTATAAGGGAGCGGTCACCAAAATTTCTTGAAACTCAAAAGTGGACTGTGATCAAAGGTCTGGGCTGGAGGCATCAAGGCAATCTGGAGATGTTTGTCAGTTAGCAGCTGTCAAGTTTTGGCAGTCCAACTTGGAGTGACCTATGTTAGTATCCAAGGTCTGGGGAGCTTCAGTCACAACTAGGAATGCTTCTGTAGGAAAGCAATTCATCAATTTGTCTCTAGACTCTAGTGTGTGCCTGCTGAGCTGCATCCCTCTGAGGCCAAGTACCAATCGGTCATCTAAAAGACATAGAAGATGTGTGCCTTTCCTTGTCTTCTCCAATCCACACCGCTTTCTTGGTCTGTCTAGCCCTTTCTCCATAACCTTGGTATAATGGGAGAATCTTTATTTATACAAAGCAGCTGCAAAATAGAGCTCACTGGTGACCCCCAATATCCCTGGACTCTAAGTCCACAAATGCAACCAACCTTGGATCAAAAATATCTGGAGGGAAAAAAAAAATCACGCATGCATATAACATATAGAGACTTTTTTCTTATTGTTCTCTAAACAACACAGAAATATTTGTTATGCATTTACATTGATTTATAGTATTAAGGAAGACATGGATAGGTTGTATAAAAATGCTACACTATTTTTTAACCAAAGAGCTGAACTTCTCAATCTACAGAGCCTGAAGGTTCCAGCAAAGGGGGGGGGTGTCCTGGAACCCCTATACAACCCCAAGATATTAAGGGAGAACTGAAAAATCCCCTACTTTGTAGGAAATAGTTTAGGTAAGCAAGTGACATTTGGGTTCTAATACTAATCCAGTATGCATAAATATTTGAGCCTGTTTTCAGAGATCCATGTCTGAACAGATGGGCAAAAGGTCATTGAATCAGATGCTCACCCAAGTTCACATCACTCTGCTGAGAGATCAAACTGCCCTCCATCCCTCTCAACATGTTTCATTCAAATCCTTCATCTCTCTTTTTTTAATCTTCTCCTTCTGCCCACATTTCAGTTAAAAAAAAAGATTAAAAATTGCCACCGAGAAGGGATGAGAGGAGAAGAAATGAAAACAGACATGTACACAGAATTAATGGTGTGACTAAGAGAAGGACTAGAATTATGTTTAATGGTTTTGTCATGTTTTACAAATTTAAATTATTCCTGTACTGCTCTAAGATTTACAGAAGAGAGTATCCAGAGACCAATGAAGAAGAATATGGTTTGGTAAGTGCCATGTTTCCCTCTGTTGTCTAACTAAAGACTGCCAAGATCTACTTGTATTTGCGTTAAGCAGGGATGTGAAATTGCAGCCAGTGTGCATCTCAGATGAATAGGTTCCCAACAGAAGTTCTCTTTTCTTTCCACACATCTGTTCCTCCTATAGGCAGTTCTATTTTAAACAATAGGAATGCCATCCTTCCGTTTTCCTAGTCCATAAAACCTGGAGTCACTGACCCCATTATTTCCGTTGTATCCTATATCCAATCTCTCAGCTCATCCTTTAGCTCCTCCTCAAGAATTTCTCAGGAACCCTCTGTGCCTCATCATCTTTCCTGTGAGCATAGTTCTCCAACCCACTGTTGCTCTCATTGTAATTATCACAATGTCTTCCTAGAAAGGGGGTACCCCCTGCTTCCTTCCCTGAATTCAGAAGTCAGAGTCACTCTTTCAAAATAAACTCGTGTTCCTGTTCAACCTGCCCCATCCCACCCTAGGGGCTTCTTATCTCTCTCTCTCTCAGTAATCTAACCCTTGCCTCTCTCTGCCAACACTACAACTTGTCTCCATGTCTCTCATTCCCTCTGTAACGCCTGTATCCTGTCTCCTCCTCCTCTATTTCAGTTCCTCCTGCCTTTCAGGATCCCTAAATGCAGCACACTCCTGCCTCCAGAAACATCCTGTTTCTGGATGCTGTTTGGTTTTCTTTTGTATGTCCCCTTATCTTTGTTCAAATGAAGATTGTTAGAGACTTCCTCAAATCTCCTTCAAACCCATGTTTCCATTCACTCTTCCATGGGAAGCCCTATTTCTCCCCGTGAATCTAGTTTTACCTATACAGTTTTATCACCTTCTTTCAAATCTCTACTTCCTTCTTTATTTTGTTGTTATTGATAGCTTCCCTTACTCCAAAGAATACACAGTTCATATGCTTTGAAAGAGAGAGAGAGAGAGAGAGAGAGAGAGAGAGAGAGAGAGAGAGAGAGAGACAGAGACAGAGACAGAGACAGAGACAGAGAATGTGTGCTCTATTCAATCTCTATAGACTAAAAACACATCTGATGTATGGAAAACATACAAGTAATTATACAACACACCAATGAATACATGCTATAGTACTGCTATACCCATTTATCCTACAAGAACAGTGAAGTAACAAGTCCACATTTCCCACAATGCTCAGCTTATTTTAAGGACAAATAAATAACAGTATTTCTCTCCAATCTCCTGTGTCCATTAACCCCAACTGACTAATTAACCTTGTACTTTAATGCTAATTCACAATTATATAGCTGGATACTGTATAAGAGAACTATAAGGATGCTTATCTGAGGTTGAAACATCAAACAAATCGTAAAAGGCAGAAACTAGAAACCCAGAATGCTATGCTACCCCCAAATGCTAGGCAGACATGGAAAGTTCAGCTCTAGCTGGATGTGGTGGCACATGCCTATGATCCCAGCATTTAGGAAGCCCAGACAGGGTGATCATTGTGAATTCAAGGCCAGCCTGAGCTACATTGTGAATTCAAGGCCTGCATCAAACAATAACAATGATAATCAAGAAGAAAGACAGAAAGGAAGAAAGGAAGGAGGGAGAGAAGGAAGGAAGGAGGAAAAGAACTAAGAAAGAGTTCATCTCTAACTGCTGATGGCTGATCACCATGCATGCTCAGTGTTCCATAACTTCTACTTAGAAATGCCACTTTAGGTTGACTTTTGTTTTCCAGGTAGAAATTTATATAATGCAAAGATATGTAATAAGCAAGAGGCTGCGGGTGGAGTTTCTTTGGCAGAGAACTCTCCTAGTATGTATGAAATCCCATGCTTGATACACAGCATCACATAAAAGCATGCTGGTAACGGGACTTTTGGTACAGTGAGAACTCAAGGCTTGCCTGGGATACATAAGACTGTCTCCATAAGGAGGAGGAGGGAAAGAAGGGAGAGGAGGATGAGGAGGAAGAGAAGGAAGGAAGCCAGTCAATCAGGCAAGAAAGTCTATCAGGGCCAGGTAATTTCTATTTCCATTCTGACTAAAAACCTATGTGAAAAAAACCTGCAAACTCCCATACATATCCAAGACAGTATGTCCCTGTTTAACAATGACCTTTTAAAAAGCACCTTTTCATTATAAACAGAAATAGGCTTACACAAGACTAGGAAGCCAATGGGGAGCCCAAGATTTTGTAACTCAATTGTGTGGTGTGAATCTAAGGTTTGTGTCTACCAGCTCCTGATAAGCCACCACTAGTGTGCCTATCTATTTGGCAAAGTCCTACCTCTCCAGATGCTAGGATTGGGCCAAGTCCAGAAAGAACAGGCCCATAGGACAGACATTGGAAACTCCACCCTACAGGTGCTGCTAACAGCCAGGGGAAAGCCAAGCCATTTCAAACTCAGTGCTCAAAGAGTGCTGAGTGAACAATTCAATTTCCACGGTGCCTAGATAGCTTTATCAAACTGAGTGCAGTGTAAAAAAAATCCAGTTCAGACAATGCAAATGTTTAGCTTCTCCAACTAGTATAAGTATGAAGAAATGTAGGTCCTGGCTAAAACACTCTTGGGGAACATTGAGATTTCAAGGACCCAGCCTTAAGGAATTTTCAAAAGCAGAGGAAGGGCAGAACCGTTTCATCTGAGTGACTGGTGGTGTTCTAATGGAACTTTCAGAAGATTGGAGTCAGCTCAAAGCTCGAAGCTTTGGACTCTATCGGATATGCATCCAAAGCTTTCTGACACATGAAATTGAAATAAAAAAAAATCCTTAACTTTCTGATGCCTCAGTTTCCCTACCTGCACAATGGACATAACGAATGCATTCTGCAGGATTACATGAAGATTATTAGTAGTGTGTATAACACATATGATCTGGAGCATGGCCCATAGCACAGGGCCAAAAAATTGGATGTCTTAGCTATTCTTTTTGCATCCCAGTCAAAAACACCTAGCCAACTATAGATGGGCACTTAGTGTGTCAAGTACAGAAGTGTAAGGCAGTCAGTGAGACACCAACTGGAGACTGTTCAGGACGGTACTGAGGCAAGCTTGTGGTTTTTAGGGAAAATCCGCACATGTTAGATTTCTAACCTAGAATTATTGGCAAGGTTATATGTATCAAAGGTAGAAATTCTAATGTTTAAAACAAATTTATTGATTGATTGATTGATTGATTGACTGATTGATTGATTTGAGACATGATCACATGAATTCATCTCCTAGACTGGCCTTTAACTTCCTGTGTAGCTGAGGATAACCTTAAGCCCTTGACCCTCCTGTGTCTACTTTGTGACTGTTGAGATTGTAGGAATGTGCCACTCTGGCCAGTTCATGTATATTAGGATTGGAGTGCAGGGCTCTATACACGCTAGGCATTTTACCCACTGATCTGCCTTAGCTTTAATTTAAAGAGCTTTTGAGATAGTTCATTGATAACTTAAGATTCAATTTAATTATAGAAAACAGTACACATTATCTCATGGAGAGCCAAGTACGAATGTCACTTTCAGCAAGGTTTTCTGTAGTCTTCCATCATTGACTTTAAACTTGGGGGGTTGAGGGGGTGTATTGCTTCACTACATGCTAAATGCTAAGTCCCACTATGAGATTTTTTGGCTAATGGCAGTCTCTTGGGTTTATTTCATTTGCTTTCCCTACCAACAGAGTATTCTAGCGTCACAGCTACGGCACCCTTTGGGTAGGGTTTTCATACACAGAATTTGGGCCCCATGTAGCCGAGAATAGAGGTGAATTGTGGCTCAGCACAAAAGTACAAATTAACTTAAAACATAGGGAAATGTTTGTGTGTGTGTGTGTGTGTGTGTGTGTGTGTGAGAGAGAGAGAGAGAGAGAGAGAGAGAGAGAGAGAGAGAGAGAAAGAGAGAGAAATAAAGAGATATTATTTTCATGAAGATTTATTTTTAGATGTTTGCTTATGTGTATGTATGTTTATGTAAATGTGTGCCACCCGTTTGCAGGTGACCATGGAGACGACATGGGAGTTGGATCTCCCAAGGCTGGAGTTACAGGAAGTTGTGAGCTACATGACTTGGGTGCTGGGAACCAAACTCAGGTTCTCTGAAAGCATCAAGTGCTCTTAACCATAGAGCCATCGCTCCACCCCCTCCGATATTTTTATAATGCGTTTGTACAATTATTAAGTATGAACTATGTAGTGAACAATCTGAGAGTCTAGAGTTTTGGTCATGTTTATGAGTTTATTAAAAGAGAAGAAATAAGATTGATTTTTTTTCCTTTTGAATCCAAGAAGTGTATCATCTACAAAGTTCTCTGCCTGTATGATCTCAGACTGTCCATTCTGAGTATTTGTCAGTATCTGTGGTGTAGGGCCTGGGACTGGTAGATAGATATACAATTTGCCATCTGCTAATGCAGTGATGATTTGCAAAGAGAGAAAAAAAAATGTTGGTCTGGAGGAGTGGAACTCAAACTTTCTTTCCCAGAAATGTGTGTACAGGAGGGCCAAATCAATACATCTGGAAGGGCAGGTTCTATGAATAGTTTCCTCCAATGGGTTAAAAAAAATTCAGCAGAGAAAGAACCAACATCCCAAGGTCACAAATCAGTGAAAAATATGCAAAACAACCCTTCTCTTCCCAGAAAAAAAGAAAGAGAATAATTGTGTAACCTCAAAGACTTTCCTGACCTAAAAGTAAAGATTTGGTATCAAATATATTTCAGAAATGTTGAGGGTCACCGACCCTATGCTCATAAAACTATGAAAAGCCAAATTCTGCAGGGAGAAATCAATAAACTTAAAGGGCATCTTGTTTTGTCATCCTCACCCAGCCTGTTATTTGGTGATGTCTGAAGACATTTTCCATTATCACAGTGTATGGGTATGCTATAGGCACTGGGTAGGTATTAGCCGAGGAAGCTGGGAAGCATGCTACAATGCCCAGAAGGATGCTACGCAGAATGGAGTTGAATGACGCAGAATGGAGTTCAATGGTCTTAAGCATCATGTTTCAGAAGGTGTGATTCATGCTTGTTTATGGTATAGAGATTGTACTACAATCTTAGTTCCTAATCAGAATTGTGCTTCCCATTTCCCAGACAAATGCTCACCAGAATTCATTTTACTTCTGAATGAATTTGTCAAACAGAACCAACCTATTCAAACGTGACACTCGGGCCCACCTGTTGCTAGGGGCTGTTGGACTCTTACACCGGGGGCAGAGTTCTACCATTGATGAAACATCTCATTAAGGAGAATCAAATAGGAACTCTATCCCATGTACTGAGATGTGGAGCACTATTCCTATCTACACCATCACTATTTTGTTTATAGAGGTCACCACTCAAGCCAGAATGTGCTTGTGGCATTTATCTCTCCATACCTGGCGGTGTCAGTACACATTTTCACTACCCCACCCCCACCAAGTGCTCCCCGCCTCTGGGGTAAGCGACACTCCTGGTTGGTTTGTGAATTCACAGTCTGGCTAGACAATCTACTTTCTAGAGCCCTCTGCTTTCAGCTTATCTTTGCAGACCTCGTTGGGAGTTGACAGATACGGAAGGTGTCCTAGGGTCTCAGAATTGTATTTAACAGCATCGTCACACCATTTTCAACAGGAATGACTCTGTTTTAACTAGACCTTTCAACTTTAGCATCTTTTGGGGCACTGGGTGAGGTAAAATTCTGTTGGGCTATCCTTGTCTTTGCTGGATGACTAATAGCGTTCCCCTTTTAACTGTCTGATGCCTGGAGAACCGCCACTCCCACCTCCACTCCAGGAAGTCACTACCAGGAGTATCTCCAGACTGATTAAAGGTTCATTAAGGGATTAAAAATTGCCCACAAATGAGAAACACTAATTTATCCCAAGGTTCCAGGAAAGTCCTTCAGGTTCCCAGAACTGGCTGGATTTGAATGGATGTTGAGGAGTCAGGGAACACAACCTTGTTGACAAATGGATGGGGTAGGCTTATGTGGATTTCAATTCTGCAAAGTTAGGGACTTGGGTTGATAAGTGTAGGAGCCTGGCTCTATGAAGAGTGTGCCATGTGGGACATGAAGTCCTTTACACATTTCACAGGATTTCAATCACAGCAACAGGCTCTAGGGGACAGTGCTCCTCCCTGACACCAGCTGGTCACTGGCCACCTAAGGGATTCTTAGCTAGGTCAGAGCTGATTCAGAAACAACCAGGAAGAAGGGAGCATGGCTTCATCAGTGGCTTGCATACAGAACTGCAGAAATAGGTAAGCTGGCTGGGTGAGGGCTTGTAATTTAAGTTCAAAGAAAACAAACAGCACACAGTTTTGGAAAAAAGTCTTTTGTTTTCCAAGTTTAGACTTTGGTAGGGATGGATTAAAGGCAGGGCAGTGTTATTGATTAGAATTTGCAAGCAGGGACTGAATTGAAAGAAAGCTGGGGTTTCCTTAGGGAGGAGAGGCATAAAAGGCACAATTTTCAGATACCCAGAGGCCTTTTATTTCAATTACACAGGGCAGGGGGAACCATGCAGGCAGAGAGAGAACAGGAAAGAGAAAACTAAGTAAGATAGGTAGATTCTATCCTGGGTGGGAGAGGGCAACACCCCCTATTGCTGTCATTACAGGGCCAAAGTGGCATTAGAAACAGCTCCCTAAAGCTTATCCAAAATTTCAGAGGCTTGAAATAAACCCAGATCTACTCTTTTTTTCCCTGTGAAGGAAAATGCAATCTGAACATGTTTATTTAATAAGAATGACATATTTTGTAAAATTTCAAATATACATAAAAATTGCATCATCCCGGTCACCTCCTTATCTAGAGTGCCTCAACCACCAATATTAACACTCCCTAGTCTCTTCATTTAGAGCCTCCCAACTTCCAGTGTCAGCTTCCCCTTGCCTAGACACAGGCCAGGATCATTTCGTCTTTTCCTGACCAATCAAGATATCAGGTCATTTGTGAATGACTGGGGGTTTGACTCTTTTATTTGATTTGTTTATTTAGGTCTGAGATGGTTTTGAAATGGCTTAGGGGAAAATTACTTAAGTCTTGTTCTTAAGCTTAGGTGATCCGAGAAGGAGTATAAGACTGGTAAGTACTTCTTGATCATAGCCTACCTTCAGAAAGAGAGTGGGTAGCTTCATGGGTCAATTTGCAGGGAATACTTTGGCATGTATTTCAATCGTGTGTGTGTGTGCGCGCGCGCGCGCGTGCGCGCGTGTGCACACACGCATGTTGGTGGGGTGGGGTTGGGTGGCGGCAGGGGGGGAGGGGTAGTTCTTCAGTTTGAGGCATGACTAAATGGACCCACCCAGGTTTTCTTAACTCTGCAGAGGATGATGGGGTTTGCAAAGGCCAAGGACAAAAAAGAAGGTGAAGAAGGAGAGGCCACCACAGCTCTGGAGTCTTCTGAAGTGTCTTTGAAATGGATTCCTGCAAAGCTAATCTGCTCAGTGTCACCTACTGGGTTCAGTGACTATGAAAAGCTGTCTCCCTAAAGCTTTCCCTTCAGAGAGACAATGGTCTCTTGGAATTCCAGATCCTACAAGGTGGCTACCTGGTGATCTCCATTTTCACCCTCTCCTTAAAGGCATTAATCCAGTCTTGGCCTTCCAACCCACAGCATATGTAAACATCTCTCTCCTTAAGTGAACTTACTGCCACTATGAACTTGAACTCTGAGACGAAGGAGAGGAGTTTGTTTTAACAGCTGCTTTTACAATGAAACGCTGGAGTTAGTCCTTCCCAGGACAGCTGGTTCTGATAGTCTGCTTTTATACTATCCTGCTTTTCTCTCATGCCCAGCTGTGGCCTGCTGACATTTTGTAAAACAAAGCACAAAACACTAGAAGGGCAAGAGAATGCTATTTGTTGGGGGATATTCTACACAGGGACCTCTCAGTGCTGACACAGGAGTTGTCTTCAAGTTTACTTTGTTAAATTTGGTTTTTGGCTAGTTTATAACTATGTTTGTTACTATAATTGTTAAATATATACTGCTGCCAGGTTGTCCATCTGGTAGTCACCGCTACAGAAAGGTGTGTAAAATTTAGGGTGACTATGGTTAATAGGTTTATAAATTAATACCTTTAGAAATGTAACTTCTTACCCCTTACTTATATTTTTAGTGTTTAGGGTTTTGATCTGAGTGGTATGGGAACAGAGTTTCAGGTCTGGTCCCTGCTAGTAATGCCTTACCACTGAGCTATATATACCGCTTACTGCTTTTTAACCCTTTGAAAAAAACTTTTGGGGCAGGGTGTGGGAAAGCTGCCCAGGCTGATTTATTTGGTAGACCAGGCCAAGGTTTGGGATTCTACTTCCTCAAACGGCCTGGTTGCTGGGATTACAGGTCTGTGCCACCAGGTCCACTTTATGTGTTTAGTGCTGGTAACATGTTACTAGTGACTTCCACATTGGAAAACAGGAGTACAGAATATTTCCTTCCCTGCAGGATGCTGTCAGGCTTGGATCAAGGCATGAAGTCTTTCACAGAGGGGCTGTAGATCTAGACAGGAATGGTGGATGTGTGTTATCTTCTTCACTACCAACGGCACATGTTTATTTTAGCTGCCAATTTCTATTTTATAAACGTCTAGGAAGGGAAGTTTTGGTTTTAAAGCTGTTCACAACAATAATCCCACTTCAAGGGAACTGTAAGGCGCAGAGAAGACAGTGCTCGTTCCACACATTCCAGGTCTTTTTTATTGGCCTCTATTAAATAACAAGGGGAAATGTGCCCTCGGATCACAACTTCCCCAGGACGAGCCTCTGGGTCCCAGCAAGGAGGAGGCAGAGAGCCCAGTCCTCCATTGGCTGTGGGCCTTAGACCAATCAACCACATTTGGGATAAAATGTGTATAGATTCTAGGACAGGGATTTAAAATTAAACAAATAAATGAACAAATAAAAACATTTTTTTTAAAGTTTCTGTTCCCACAGTGTTGGGATAAAATGTGTATAGATTCTAGGACAGGGATTTAAAATTAAACAAATAAATGAACAAATAAAAACATTTTTTTTAAATCATTTTTTTAAAAATGATTGGACAACTTCACATGTACTCAGATTGGTGACTTTTATTTATTGAGTGAACATCATCAGGACCAGTGAGGCTGTGGGTCTTGTAGCAGATCGTCCTTTTGAGTTTTAATTGGTGGAGCTGCCAGCAAAAGGTGTGTCTGGTCTTTGATTATGTGAGTTTGGCTTTCTCCATTTCCGGCTAAAATTTCCCTTTGTCATTTGCAGTGCACAGCTCTGATTTGCTCCTTGCTGTGTCTGTTGTACCTATAACAGGACCCAGCCCATAGTAGGCACCTTGGAAGTATTTGCTGGGAAATGGGTGGCTTTTATTTGGAAGGGAACAAGGTCAAGTTGTTTACTCCTTTCCATTCTCCTCCAAGACAAACCTTCCAGATAAGCCCTTGCTAATGTCCAGGACCCTCCCTCCCAGCCAATTACTCTTGGGTGCAACCCCTGCTGCCCCCCTCCACATTCCAGGGTTTTCATCCCTTTCCTCAATAGAGGGACAACTCCTGAGTCAGGCAGAGGAAGTAGTCTCCCCTGGGACCTCAACCTCCCATCTTCAGCCCTACATACATAGAACAGAAGTCTGCTAAGCCACTCTGAACCAGCTGACAAAAGATGTGATGAAATAGCTCGAAGACATGACATACAGTATGTAGGCATACAGTCACCATAAACAAAACAAATTTAGTCGGCTGTCTTCTCTTCAATAGGCAGATGCAGACATGTATTCTGATGGCCCTAAACACCCCTGACAGGGATGTTTTATAAACAGTGTTAATCTATATTGGATTTAGTGAATATGTGATTTCATATGTCATGGTATTTTGATAAGAAAAAAAAATGTAGCCAGCTCAGGTTGAGCAAGACAATCAGAAGGTCAAGGCCAACCTTGACGATGATAGCAAGATGCTGCCTCAAAACAAAATAGGTAGTGTGAATATTTCACTTTTAGAAGTGCTAAAGCAATATGCTTATTTTAGTAAACATATCACTTACAGTTTTATATTTAATTATACTTTTTTCAACGTTGAGATCTTACGTGATCACCCAATAGTGACCAAACACGTATCTTTAACATGACAGAGAGGGCTGTTTTGGCAATGCCTGCCTACCCTAAGGCAGTTACATGGCCTTTCTGTAACTGCTGGTTATGAGAAATTGCCAATAGCACCAATAATTTAGGATTTTCTCTTGTTGGGCTCAATGTCAGAATCAGCTCAGTATTGTTCAGGTTGGATGATAATTTGAATTTTAGGAATCTCCTACCAAAAGTCTCATAATTCATTGAACATAACCTGCTTTATGCCTCTCAAAATGGGATTCATAGTGTAGGCACATGACAGGAGAGGTCTTGCCACTAAAGCAGATGATAGCAGCATGCAATGTGGCGTAACAGCGGTCCCCCTCACAGGATAGCAAAAGGGCTGCCATCAGCAGACTGCTCAGTAAGGTGAGCTATGGTTATCATCACCTACTTTGCAATGCTATTTCATGTCCCATCTTTGTAAACCTCTATCTCATACAAGGATCTCCTCTCTCTTATCTTGGATGTGTCGTGTGTAAGAACTACATACAGAAGGATGAAATGGGGTTGGGGTGAGGCATCATCACCTGGATATACACTTTTGCAAAGGGAAGGCTGTCTTGGAACTTCCACCTTCATTGCTATTATATTTATCTTTCTTTAGTAATAAATACTTTCTGAAGCAGATTGAAGGTAAGCAAACAAAAGAAGTGCCAAAACGGAAGCCTTCTGCAGCTGTCTGGGCAGAGACCCAGATGTAATCCTGTGTGTACACATTAGTGGTTTGTCTCAGAGTCATCTCTTCTAGTCATTTTTTTTTTTTTTTGGTCTTCTGGGTATGTTATACCATTATTTTCAAATTCAGTAAACAGAGCATTCCAATTTCATAGTTGTAACTCAATAAATAAAGACAACATTGTTAGAAAAGAGAGAGCTACCGAACACAATGTTAGGCCTCACAAATTTTTGTTTATCAAACTCATCATCACTTCTGATTCGGAATTCTTTTAAAGTAACCTTTCAAAATGCACACTTTAGCCTAGTCAACGACACGAAGTTTAATACACGGCTGCTCAGAATTTAGGAGTGGGCAACAAGACAGAGTTTACAAAATTAATATATATATATATATATATATATATATATATATATATATGTATATTTTTAATCAAAAGAAACATACATTCATTTCTAATTCATGTAGCCTATTGCCTCCATAGTCAGCTTACACATGCTAGTTTTTGAACATTGCTTATGAAATTAAATAACATGAAAAAATAAATATACTTTATTATATAAACACATAGAAATCTGTACCACTCGAAATACTCAGAAATATGTAGATGTGGCTGCTTAAAACTATTTTTAGCAATATGGTTGTGATATTTATAATCTCTTGTTTTTTTTCTAGTGATATAATGAGGTTGTGAAACACTGATGTCAAACATCTTCTCTTTCTACCTATAGGAACCGCACATTGTGATCTGAAAATGAGGTAGACTTAAGTTTGCCAGGCTGAAAGAAGAGCATAGCTCCCTTGCAAGCTCATAAACTCTCATCACTCAGGTCCGTAACGTAAGCACAGGCCTCAGAGGCTAAGAGACTGCTTATCGGGTTGTCATGGAAGCAACCAAACAAGCACTTTCTGCAAAGAAAAACCATCTCCAGGATGATCAGCAAACAGAAATACGGGGCACTGCAAAAATTAAATGTCACCAAATGGTCCTGCGGATGTGGCATCGATAGCTACAGCACTGTCTTCTTCTAGATGGATTAGCTCAGTCTAGAACGATCCTGACTTGCAAGACATTTCTGACTTCACCTTGACAACAAAGAGTTCTCTTTCCAGTTTGTCCCATTTGTCATGGGACAAGTGCATTTGCTACCCAGCGTGCCCTAGGACTGGCTCAATAGTTCAACAGAGCTGAAGAACACTGTTTCCCAAATAAACACCAAGAATCCAAGGACATTATTTTTAAACCTCCAGAAAAGACATTTTTGCAGGATATTTTTCTCAATCATGTTTTTTTTTTTCTTTTTGTTTTGGTTTTTTTTTTGAGACAGGGGTGTTACTTTGTAGTTCTGGCTGGCTGGGAACTTACTATGGTCTCAAATTAGAGGTGATACCCCTGACAGAGACATGGCAGCCAGTGTAATAAGCACGACTCATAGATCTGAGCCAGAACCTGTGGTCTTTCTGAAAGGGTCGTTTGAATCTTAAATTCAAAGAAGCTTCATTGTAAAGACTCTGAAACTTGTAGCAACAATGACCTGGGGTTTCTTTCTCAAATACTGCTCCTGCACAGGCAAGGCAGCGCAGACGTCAGCTGTCTCCACTTGACCTTGGCTGTGTCACAGAGCAGTAGTTACTTTATGATAAGGCAGTGTCTATGTGTGGGAGTCCCTGGGAGCAAAAGCAACCTGCTGAAGGAGACATTACCACTTTGGCCTCTTGTCAGTCTAAGTTGCTTTCTGTTGGAAGCAAGACCTTAGCACCTCAAAACCTCAAAAGCCTTCTTTTTTTCTTTTGCAGTCTTGTTAACTTCACTGTAGTTATAATGGTAAAGCACCATAAAAAAGGACTTTATGGCTAGAAACAGGATTCACTGAGGTATGCCAAAATGTAAATTCTTAAGACATTATACCAGAGCATCCAAGTAAATAAAAATAAAATCAGAATCCTACAGTAAGAGTCTGAATGATTGCTCTCTCACATGTACATAAAACTAATATATTTAAATTATCTATCTACTTAAACAAAGGGCTTTTGATTTAATTCTTCAACAACAACCAAAAAAAAAAAAATCACAGTTTAAAAGCCTTGTAAAAGTGGCCTCTCTCTTGAGACAGAAGAATTGGAATCAAAGTCAAACAAGCAATTAGCTTTATGAGATTACATAGGCAGTGAAGCTAGCTTTAAAATCCATAATCTGTATAGGCCAAAGCAAAGAAATTTTAATCTCCTTTCTTCCTCTCATAGTTTAGATGACTGTATGCAGCCCCAAGAAGAACAGCAATATTAAATATACTCTTCAGTTCAAACAATAAGCAGCTTATACTTAAAATTTTAAGCTATTAAATTATCAATAGGAGATATACTGGGAGAATGCAAAGAAGAGAAGAGAAACCAGCATATATATGTATGTACATACACACAGACACACACACACATATATGTGTATATTCATACATATATATGTATATGTATACATATACATATATACTTATATACAAGAAAATATATCCCCAACGTTATATTTTATAACTCACTATGAATATATTTTTCCACTTTCCTAAACAATTTATTTTAGAAAAATATGGGATAATCTAAGGATTAAAACCTAGAGAAGGAAAACACAGATTTATTTTCTTCATCAAACCACAAGACTATGTAATAAGGAGGCTTGTAAGGTTCTCACAGGGGCCTAACCAGTGACGTTAGAACTAGTGACATACTACCTTTGAGAGTGTGAATGGACTTGGAACAGTTAGCTCTGGCTAAGCGAGCATGCCACGGGCTCGAGAAGTAACATGTCATGAACAGTAGTATGTGGCAGTGACAGAGAAGTTGGGGCTTTCAAAGGACATCTGCCTGTCTTAAGTTTATCTCAAGCTCTGTCAAGCATACACCTGGAAAAGGTTCCAGTGTTGTAAACAAAATATCCTTAGAGAATCATACATGGGACATTGTAACTTTTCTTAAACTCCGGAATAAAATCCCACAGCCCAGCTAAGGAGCACAGTCTAGCTCTTGCTTCCACTTCTAGCTCAGTTGAACACAGAGCCTTGCAACTAGGTTATAAGCAATCCCTGCAGATGCAGCCACAGATGCTGAAACCCCTGACTTGTAGAAGCATCAATGAGTGCCACTCACCCTACTTCAGTTAATCTGCTCTTTATCTGGCACTAGGAATGAGTAGGAGTTTCCCAGGACCCCACTGAATAAAAAGGGCTTCTGGAAATAGCTTTATAGAATGGCTGATTTCAGCTTCACTGCAATTAATGTGCTTATAGAATATTTACTGTACTTAGACACATCAGACCTACCTGATCCATAATTTATGCCACCGCTTACCCAAGGTATTGTGTTGACATGGTTAATCCTCCTGTTTGCTTAGAACTGCCCCAGAAGTTTGTATAGCATTTACAGTGGCAAACCTGCCTCACCATGTCAACTACTGGCTAGGAGCAAAGTTAAAAACTGGTTTCAGATGGACTTTCTGTCTAGGGGCAGGGAAGAGACTCCAGGTACCTTGAAAGATATTGGGTCACTGATTATTACACTGAATAATAATAATAAAACAAAAAATCTCCTGTATTTCCAAAATGACTAGTCTATTGGTGGGTATAGATTTCCTGTTGATTGTGCTAAGGTATAGTCAAGTTTCACAAAAGCAAATGATAGTCACTGAAGAGAAAAAATGTCTGGCCCTCAACAAGTAGGAACCTTATTCTAATAGTCAGAACTACCACAACTTAGAAAGTGAAGATTGGCTGCTACTAGCTGTTTCTATAAATCATTAGCAATATGCACACACACAGCTCTTCTAGGCCCAGGAAGATACTTCTTGGTGCCATGCCTGCATGAGGTATATGTTTTCTATAAAGTCATTTTGACAGTGCCATCCAGTGTCAATTCTACTGTGTTATACTAGGGAGATTGTAATAGGATGCTCACAGCACAGTATCTAGTGTGCCTTCGTGGGCGTGACAGTTCTCCGATATGAAGGCATGCCCCAGAACACTTCTAACAATCGTCTCAGAGCTTGGGGAACAAACATGAAGCATTAGGTCCGTACCGAGCTCCATGGGCCAGTACTCCATGCAGCATCTTGTGGACAAGCATGTGTGTTGCACTGCTCACGGTCAGTAGGTTTGTCCAGGACTTCACAACTCAAGTCTGGGAATCGGTCACCGTTGGCCCGCTGACAGACCACCAGTCTTGTCCGCATGCCTCCACCACACAGCTTGGTACACTGGAAGAGGGACAAAGAATGCTACAGTTATTTTGTGTGAACAGCACATGACAAATTCTATCTCCACACAGGAAACTTTTCTTGGCTATACTTTATTATAGCATTGGGGCAGCCTCAGTCTGACAGGCAGAGCCAAGGCAAATTGCCAGCGATGATACAGCCAATGGACCATGGTTTTTCCTGTGAACATTAGGTATCCCTCAGTGAAGGCTTCCTTTCCATCTATAATAAGGACTTTTATATAGTTTATCTTATGAGTTTGAGAACTGCTTATATATATATATGTAAAATGAAGGTTGGGAAGTTAATCTCAATCTATTAACCAGTAGCTAAGATAAAATTCTTTGAGGTATACAAAACTCACGTAAATAAATAAGTAACTAGAAGCTACTCAGTATCAAATAAAGCAATAATGGCTTGGCCAGTTTTATTTTATTTGATGGCAGTTGATAATTTCTTTCTTTGGTTTTTATTTAGAGACAGAGTTTTACCAGATAGTCCAGGCTGGTCTAGAACTCACTGTAATCCAGACTGGCCCCTTGCCTCAGCCTCCTGTGTGTTGAGATTATAGACGTGAGCAACCAGGCCCAAGTTCAAATTTTATTTTTAAATGTTGCTGGGGATTTAATCTAAGGACTGAGTTTTACATCATCCCACACGTTCCAGAACTTCTATGAAACTGCCATGGACGAGCCTTTGCTGATTCTCTTATTCCAATTCTGATGCTCAACTGTTTAACTCTATTTCAAACCTCAGGACAGGTTCAGTTTTTCCCCAGGATGAGCCATCAGCCTGGCAGCAGTGAATGCTAGCTGAAGTTCCCACTGCTGGCAGGACTCACAGTTGTGAGACAGGAACAAGTTGTATTTCTTGGACAGCGCTGCTGTGCTCATATCCAGGAACACAGACATTCAGTTTCCCTGCTGCGTCAAGGCCAGCTCTCCCACAACATTTGGAAGGGTCAGCCCATGATAATGAAAGCCTTGCAGTGAAGGCGTAGACTCATCTGGCTCGGATCCAACTACAGAAGCCTAATTATGGATCCCACAGGACAAAACTGCACAAAGAGCTGGGAAGACTCACATCAAACCTTCCTCCCTCCTCCCCCCTCCTGCCTCCCTCGCTCCCTTCCTCCCTCCCTCTCTCCCTCCTTCAGCAGTACTTCCCAGAATGATATCAGTGAGAGGCAACAAAAATCCCCGGAACATTGCCTGTGACTTCTAGGTTATGTGTATGAGCTGATGAGACACAAGACTGTGGACAAGTGGCCCCATTATTCCCTTTGTCTTTTTCCTTTCTCCTAGTGCTGGGGTCTCCCAGGTGTTAATTGTTAGGCTTTAATTGGTAAACAGTTACGACAGAACAACTCAATGAACTTTAAGTATGTGCTTTTCTTACAGATTCAACAATAGAGAAAGGTTTTGATTAACTTAAACATGTATATATAAGTCCTACTACACAATATAACAGGAGCTCAAAACTCCCAACAAACTACTACTAATACATATCATTCTTACTATTAATAAAGTAAGTTATTGTTGCATTATTACAGTATCACTTGATTGATTGATTGAAGGCTACATGTTAAGCATTTAGTAGATGCTGTCTCATATAATAGTCATAAGTATTATGCAGGTGGTACTATTACTATTCCAGTTTATGGATAATGATGTGAAAATCGGGCAACGTTATTACTTGTTACTATCACAAAACCATCATAGCTAGGTCCAGCCCAATTCTACACATCCAGAATCAGGTTCTATCAAACTGTCTGGTCCTTTCCTCCTCGCACTCTCCTTAACTCCCCAGCTGTAAACAAAGTTCCACAACTCGTGCTGGAAAAGTCTGGCACCCCAGCTGTGCGACCTTCAACCTCCAGGCATATAGAGAAAGAAATCATAGACACATTCCCATTCACAATCGCCTCAAAGAAAAGAAAATATCTAGGCATAACTCAATCAATGAAAACTCTAAGTCTCTGAAGGAGAAATGGAAACCACCCAAGTACCCTTCAACTGACGAGAGATGAAATGAAAACATGGCACATATACAACAGGAAACATCATTCATCCGGAGAGGAAAGTCAAATTGTGAACATTTCAGGGGGATAGGACAGAACTAGAAAAGAACATACTGAATGAAGTAGCCCAGACCCAGACAGACAAATGTCACTTGTTCTCAGTCTAATCTGAGTTTCCTAAAAGAGAAGACAGTGGGGTGCAGAGGAGCAGTAGAGAGAGGTATAGCAGGGTACAAATGATTTGAAAGGAGAGATGGGGAAGAGGGGGCCCTATCATTAGCGAGGGGAGATGGAGATAAAGAAGTGGAGAGGAGGGTAAGATAGTAAAGATGTATGGGAAAGCCATAGGAAGCATTATCTACCTACCTAACGTTACATACAATGTTGACAAGTCTGCATATACGTATACATATATAGTTACATAGAGTGTCTGGGTGGAGCAGCTTTTTATTTTTTATTTTGGAAGGTGGGGAGGGACACGCTTTCTCTGTGTAATAATCCTGGCTGTCCTGGACTCACTTTGTAGATCAGGCTGGCCTCAAACTCACAGAGACCCACCTGTCTCTGTCTCCCAAGTGCTGGCCTGCGACGCTTTCTTTTGAAATGTTGGTCAGAGTTATCTAAGAGACTCCTAATCATAGGTTATTGCTGGTTGCCTTTGCTGCCTCCCAGAGATAGAAGGTAAGTTCCCATTGCTGAAGACACTACGTATTCCAGAAACAGGATCCAGAGTTGGTTCTGACCTCAAAGCCTCCTTTACGAACACTGCCTTTCGTGGAACCAGAAGGTGCCACGCAAGCTTCCAAGTAACCAATAGTCATACCCAGCTATGATGCTTATGTATTAAAACAACATCCAGCAGGACAATATCCCTAAGGGTACAGTAGTGGCATGCATACCTTGGTGGTAACCAACAGCTCTCTACTTGGACTCAACAAGAGGGAAATCGTTGATGGTACTGGAAACACAGTCAACTATCTGAGGCTAATGAATTTCTGGTCTTGGAGGAGAACTTACAGCCACCACTTTAATTAAAACTGCATATTTCCCAATTCTTTCTAATATTTATCCTTATACTCACCATCAAACAAATATCTCTTTGCAACCATTACAGAAAACCACAACCAATCTCAAAATGCAGAGAACAAGTGGCCATATAATGCCTAACCCCAAATGGGCTATAATACAACTCATGTACACACACACACACACACGACCACAAAACAACCCAGATATTAACACACTTATGCACCTCAGGTTAAGGGATCAGAGTAGACAGCTAAAGAGAAGATTGTAGCAGCTAGAAGAGGATGCTTGCTGTAAGATTTCATGTCTTAGAAATCCCAGAGAAGCTACACTTAGGAAGTCTCATCAGCATAGCTGCCTGAACAAGACCTTAAACAAGAATGGCATCAATAGATATGCTACCATGCAAGGGAAATCTCACTGAACTCCAACCCTAGACAAAGAACTATAGGCAAATAATGAATATTGAAAGTGAGAGAGGGCTGTTGGCTCAGCAGAGCACTGACTTCTCTTCTGAAGGTCCTGTGTTCAAATCCCAGCAACCGCCTGTAATGAGACCTGATGCCCTCTTCTGTTGTGTCTGAAGACAGCTACAGTGTACTTTATTATTATTATTATTATTATTATTATTATTTAAATAAATCTTAAGAAAAAAGGAAGTGAGAGAAAGAGTCTTCCCCAGGGAAGGGCACCTAAATCAGTTATCCAATAGCAAGTGGTCATCCCTGGAATCATATCCATAGAAGTAACAATATATGGAACAAACAAGTTGCATGTACATATTTAGGATTACTATTATTGTTATTTGCTTGTTTTGTTTTTCAGGACAGGGTCTCTCTGTGTAACCCTGGCTGCCGTAGAACTCACTCTGGCTTTGAAGTCAGAGGTCCACCTACCTCCTGAGAGCTGGGGTAAAAGGCATGCGCCACCACTGCTTGGCTCCTATTTAGGATTATATATATATATATAATTTATATTTATATTTATATATATATATATAAAACAATTATAGAAACAAAGACTATGATTTTGAGAGAGAACGAAGGAGTGCATGGGAAGGACTGGAGTGAAGAGGAAAGGGAAGTGGGGAAATGGTTTAATTATATCTTAGTTAGAAAAAGAGAGACTCACAGTCAGGAAGTGGATCTGGTTTTTATGCACTCCAAACACTATGTTAGCCTTTATCAGGAAAAGTGGGCAGTTCTGCATAGCTAACAGCCAAAAGTGTCTTTATTGGAGCACAGAGAAGATACAGCTCATCATTCCCTAGTGTCATCTGTGGTAAGAATAACCCCTATTCTGGTTTTTTAAAGAATCTGAAACCTTGGAAGGCATTCTGCTACGGGAATGTGTGCACCCAAAACTATAAGAATAAGGGCAAGACTCCCACAGCTACTTTAACACGTGATTTCCACCCCTTATAAGCATTCATTATATTTTTTAACTATTAGAGGTTAACTAATAAACAGCGTAGATTGATGCCCAATCTTTCCTCATTATCCACCCTTTATCTAGTCAAGCTTTCTCTCAGTAGTAGTAAGTGCATCTAAACAGCAGGATGGAGCCAACAGAGATCTCCCAGAGAATCCCAGGTCCAGGAGCTTCTCCTAGATCTGGTTCTGAACAATGAAGTCTTAAACAATAGCAGCCAGGCGACAAAGGACAGAAAGACAAATGGATCGCTCTTACCTCTCCCCAGCTGCCGTAAGCCCATTGGGGACACGGGCCAGATTCACAGGCTCTCTGTTCATCAGGTTTGATTCTCTCTACACAGTCATTGGCTGTGTATCCGTTTTCATCCTGACACACCACCACTCGCCTCTGGGAGCCTCCGGCGCAGGTACTAGAACACTAAGCACACAGAGCAGCAGGTTTATCCTCAGCACCACCTGCCTCCGTCCCATACATAAAGCAGCTAGACAGGTTCCATAGGCAGTCTTCATAGACAGTGGAGGAAGTTAGTAGAGAGACTGGGTACTTCCCCAAGGTGGGATGGTTCACTTTGTACACATATGTGAATGCCTGGGCGGTAGAAGGGGGCTTCCTTTCACATTCTCCAGGCTGTCAGCAGGGGTGGGCTGCAGTGAGTGATTATGTTTAGAGTTCTCTGTGCAGCCCTGTTCATTGTCCACCCGTGTCTGTTGTCCTTATTTCTGAGAGGGGCAGAACTATCACAGTTTGTGGACATTTTTCAAGTGTCAAGAGCTTCTAGAACCAATGTTTGAGTCTCTTTCAACACAGAGGTTCACTCATATTTAATCAATTGTCAATTATGGAAATTGAACTTGCTTGTGAACTCCTTCAGTGACTTCGTAATGGTGCCACAAAATGACATTTAGACATTAGACAGCAGGTGACCTTTCCCCCTCGCCCCCACCCCTGCTTTTTCGCAAGAACATATCTACTTGAGTGGCTGATGATAGTAAAGCATGCTTTATTTGCCTTTTGCTTCCTCAATGAACTCAATTGAATTCCATCTTGACAAATCTCTCAACCCACTTCAGTGGAATGTTCTTGAATGGCTGTTGTTGTTTGCATTTCGGTGGTTTCCCACACACACTTCTCATAGCTCTCCTATGAACCTACAGTTGGAGTGTTTCTCTTTCCAGAAATTCCTTACCTGTTTAACCTAGTGTATTTTCTAGCACCCTCCACTATGATGACCAGGAAAGGCTGGAATGCTTATAGTTAACGAGTCTTTGAAGCCATACAATTCTCTCCAACTACCAAACTGAGTGGTTTGGTTTTAGTTGTAGGTTCCAAATTTCGGATAAAGTTTCTTACTGTGTAGTCTAGGCTAGTCTCAAGCCCATGTCTGATTCTCCTGCATTGGCCTCTAGAGTGTTGGGATTGCAGGCAGGGGGGCCACTAAATCCATCCCACCCCTTACCTGCTCTCAAAGCCAGTGTCATTTAAAACTATTCTCTAACTGTGCTTCCACCAGCCTGCACCATATCAGGATGTGAAGGAAAAAAATGTTACTGAGTGCATTTGACTACTGGGAAGTGCTGGGAGATAACAGTGGCTCACCTATCTTGGTCAACTTGTAAGTGATTTAAAAAGTTAAAAAGCTTTCAAGCATCCTGCGGCTATAAGACACAGTCATGAGTAAAGGCTCTTGCCTCTAAAGCTGATGCCCTCAGTTTGATTCCTAGGACTCATTTGGTGGAAAGGGGAAATTGACTCTGGGAAGGTGTCCTTTGATCTCCTCTCATGTGTGCACAAAAGAAAAAAAGAAAAAAAAAAAGGTAAAGATATACCTTATGCAGAACCACCAGTTTTCAGTCGTAGAGCGGGACAACAGATTGATTGGTAGTGTCTGAGCGGGACAACAGATTGATTGGTAGTGTCTGAGCGGGACAACAGATTGATTGGTAGTGTCTGAGAACTGTTTAAGTCTATTTTGTCTTACAAAATTTTACTTTTTTTCTCTCAAGGTTCTGGTTTACTTACTCTAAGCCTACTTGGTTTTTCGTTTGTTTGTTTTAGTGTCAGGCTAATATATAATCAAGGCACAGAGGACGATTATCTTAAAGAGCTTTAAGGAGCAGAATGTAAAAACAGTAGAAAAGGTCTGCATGTTGTAAATGGACTTGGAATATCCCTTGAGCTTTACCACCGGATACAGTTTTGTATCACCCCTTTATGTTGTCACCTATGAGTCTGGTTACCCCACCACAAGGAACACTCAGTGTTACACCACGTGCTCACCCAGCACCATATTAAGTGCAAAGATTCCCGAGCAATTTTCACTCCCCAGACAGAGATGAGACATAACAACATGAGGAAAAACAAATACAAAATAAAGATAAAAATTACACAGTCCACCTGAAGCTTCACTTAGAAAAAGAGAAAAAATAAACACAAGAGAAAACCAAAAGCATCATGAGGAAAATAATATTCTTTCCTGATCTAAGCCTTCTAGGCTGGGGACTCCGCCACAGGGCAGAAGCACGCAACTGGAAATGAACACATCCTCTCTATAAACGGATTCAAATAAAAATAGTACTAAACGACAGAACAAACCCCCTCCCCACACCAAACATCATCAATAGCAAAAAACAAACAAACAACAACAACAACAAAAAACCCACCTCCACCACCAACAAAACCCCTTTCATAGCACCACCAAAAATATACGTGTGACTTCGGAATCTTTTTTTTTTTTTCTTTCAAGCGAGGAAAACCCATGATCATTCAGTAGTCACTGGCTCTGATCACTGGTCAGGTTTTTTTAGAACTGAACCCTTTCCTAAGTAGGGGAGGGAGACTTGCAGGAAATGTGAGAGGAGGAGGAAAAGAAGGAGGGGGAGGGGAGGGGGCAGGTGGAGCTGCTGGGTTAGGTAGCCAACAGTCACACTCAGAAGTCTACACACAGACTCCAATCAGCACCCACTGGCCAGCTTTCCACTGCATTTACACTCACCGTGGGGGAGTGGCAGACTTCTAATCCTTTCAGCCCAGAAATAATTTAACATTTAACACAATTAGCGGTACTAGAGGGAAACTAGACATTAAAAAAAAAAAAAAAAAAAAAAAAAACAACAAGACCCACAGGGATCAGCACGCCCACTCTAATTACTTGGCCTGCAGAGGTTGTTGTCATCCTTCCCTTTGGAATGCCATGAAATGTTTCAGCATTCTCCAACGTATTTTTGAAAAATCATCCAGCGTAACAGGTTAAAACCATCTGCATGCAATTTCTTTCCTTTTGACATTCAATATTTTTCAAGGCCTTAGTGGCTGCAACACCAGTAATAACAAGCGTGATGAAGATAACTACGCAGTTGCCCAGCTTCATCCCGAAGCAGGTGAGGCACAAAGCCCTTTACATAAGCATCTCATTTAACCCAAGAAGTGACAGAAAGGATTTAAGGTTGTCAACCTTTAGTAGACAAGGACATTGAGGTTTGCCTAGCAAAGGACACCTGTCTTCATGAAGAACTTCCATTCAGCCTAGGGGATAGCTCCTCAGGCAACTGCATTTGTCACCAAGCCTGGGGACCTGACCTCAATCCCTGGGCTCACACAGTGGAGGGAGAGAACCCACTGCAGCTAGCTACCCATGGTCTGATTCTCTCAATCACACAGTGGCAGGCTCATACAAAGGATGCCTCTTCACAAAAGTCTCTCTCTTCTCTCTCCTCCAGGTAGACTCTGCCTGGCCTTCATGGCCCAGCCATAACATCTCATCATCCAGGGCTGAAACCCCTTCCTCCAAAGGGGCTCTTCCCTGGGACTGCAACGAACCTATTGGTATTCACACTTGACTGCAAGTGTGTGCCCATAATCTTTCGAAGGAACCAATTCTAGTCTGCTTTCTGCCATACACTACTCAAGTCGGAGAGAAATAAGCAGAGTGAGTACTCACTGCTCCCCAGGGCCCGGTTCTCCACTGGTTCCCTCCAAGCACGTGGGTGCGGCTAGGGCTGTCACTCCTGGGACGGAAGTCCTCGTTTTGAAATGGGTGAGCCAAGCCAGTCCATTGAGGGCACGGTGACATGGAGCAGTCCTGGTCAGTCTCGGGGATGTAATCTGGGTCACACTCACTTCGATCAATCACATGGTCGCTGTAGTTGACACACACTACTTGTCGGGTTGCCTTACCTTGCCCACAAGTCACGGAACACTATGTTGAATAGTTAGAAAGAAAGAGGGGACTGTCATTTGGGAGTCAGAGTTATGTTTTGAGTATACGTTTCTTCAGGTGGCTGAATATTTTCCCAGGTGCCCAGCTAAAAGTCTCAGAATCAGCCGTGACTGCTTCCTTCTGTTTCCATCTGGATCTCTCGCCAGGATTAATGTCATACTCATCAGCTGGGCTCTTCTGCTTAGGACTTGACACATCCCACATATGTGTTGTTTAGTGGTGACAAAATGCCACCCATTACAATGTAACTCACACACACACATCTGGTGAATTCCCAGCTCAGTTAAAATAATATCCAAACTCCTTGCCGATTTTCCAGGCCTTTGATTACCGAGCCTCTGACGACTGCTTCGGCTGCTCTTTCGTTTTTGATAAACCGTAATTACAGATTCTTTTCTCCTCTCACTTTGCGCAGTAAGGTGAGATTATTTGTCACTTGTTGAGTACTTATTTTTTGCTAAGCATCCAATGTATATAATCTCAATCACACTGACAATGTCATAAACTAGGTGCTCATCCTGGTCATTTTTAAAAGTTAGTTTTATTTACTTATTCAATTGTGTGTGTGTGTGTGTGTGTGTGTGTGTGTGTGTTCCCGCGCACAAGCGCACGCAGGCTTGTCGTTTTATAATTCCTTGTCTCATTCCCTTGGGACAGTCTCACTAAACCATAGACCCTTGGTTTCCAGCTAGGCTAGCTAGTCAGCAAGCTCTGGGTGTCCTTTGGAATCTGTTTATCTCTGTTCCCCGGCACTGAGTTACCAGCATGTCCTCCATGCCCTGTCTTTATGTTGGTGCCAGGAATGTAACCTCAGGTCTTGCTGGCACAGAGAGAGCTCTTACCCACTGAACCATATCCTAGGCCCATTCTTCTTTTTTTAAGAGCAGAAGAAAAAAAATGTGGCCCCCAAGAGTTTAAATTGTTCTGAATCAGGCAATCAATAAATGACTAGGTCTGAGTTTCTCTGTAGCTCTGAGTCCCTGTCTCACACGTATATTTTGAAATGTCCTGCAATACTAATCTTATTTTTTCCACAGCCTCCCTGTTCACCTAACCTAAGCTACTTCCTGGATTGTGGGAGTGTCGAAGGGCTGACGTCAGAAGTTGCCTGAAGAAAAGGTTCATCTGCTTTTATAAAAGTCTACACAGATGGTGCTTGTGTCCCTAGAAGACAGGGCCCCCATCCCCGTGAGAAGGTCCCATGGCACTCCTGGAAGGGAACCAAGGGACACACCTGCCTTTGAGAGATCACAGGATGCATGAGCAATCAGACTCAAAATCAGAGAACTCCCAGTCCGCTTCCTCATTTGCCGCTATTGGGGCTCTGTAAGTCAGTTATATAATGATGTGCCTCTGCAGAATGAGGTTTGCAGTCAGTCCAGCAGGACAGGTACTGATTCACATACTATTTTTAAATGTGTACTCCTTGGACATTTGACTAAGATTTCTTTCATACTTAGCTAGATACATATATGTGAAATAGGATATTTAAGTCTCATGTCTGACTCTGAAATATTATCTGTTCATAATATGGACCTTCCAATTCCTTATCCCTGCACCCATCTTCCAATCCCACCCAACCCCACAAAGCCCACGCTTACAGAGCTCCAGTCTAGAGCCTTCCACTGTCCACAGGGTGTCACAGAACACTCTTCCTTGGCTACTGGTTTAGGTAAGGTAGCACAGGCACTCTCATCAGCCACAGAGCCGTCCTCGTCCCGGCAGCTGACGTATCTCATCCGGGTACCTTTTCCACAAGTGGCTGAGCACTGCAGGTGGGAGTGATAGGACACAGACATATCATTTGAGATGGCTTCCTAGTGTTTTTCACTTAGCCCAGTATCTTATCAGTTCTTAGCCCCATTTCTATAGTCAAGTCAGAGAATATCTGTCTCCTCTGCACACCTCCCCACTTTCCCCTAGTCCGTTGCTTACTGGAGTCCAAGACCCAAATCGCCACTGGGTTCTCGGTATACTCTGTGCATTTCTCCTTGGTTCCAGAGCCAGTATGGAAGGGTGGCAAGATGCTAATTCACAGTCCTAGACGTGAAAGGAGAAAGCATTTACCTTCCAGGCAGCACATGTTCATAGAGGCAATCATGGTAAGAGAGCATGCCACACTGAGAAGTCTAAATACTCTTATTTCTGCCTGTTTCTACAAGCCTTGCTTAGCCCCTGACTTCTCTTGGCCCCAGCTGCTTCCGTTTCAAAGAGGGATAAGATCTGAATCCTTTTCTGGATGCCTTAACACAGGGCAGGGTCTCCTTAATGATCAGCAAAGCCCTGTTTAGTCACCTGTTTATAAGAAAGGAGAGGAAACACTGTGAAGGGGGTGTGTATGTCTGGAAAGAACAGGATAACATTTAATAAGTATTCACTGTTAATGTTTAAATATTCTCAAGGCTAAATTGTGTTCTCACACTTCAGGTAGTTTCCTAATCAAAATTTGCTAATCCTAAACTTGTTTTCCCAGGGGGCACCTAAAGATAACACCCGGGGCCCTGAAGGCCAACCTTTGATAAAAAAGGAATTTTCTGTAGGCCAAGGGCAGGAATTTCGCCTAATGTCCCTCAGTCACTCAGAGAACATTGCTGTAGTGAGTGTAGTCATCCGTGGGTGGACACAAGTCTCTTTCTTATTCCCAGAGAGGAAAACAAAAGAGCACACCTGTTTATAATCACTCCCAGCCTCAGAAGCTGCCCACAATTCCTCCGTTTGATACATAGTTATCCAAGGCCCAGGAGTCAGCTGACTCCGTGCAGAAGTGCTGGGGTCTGAGACTGAAGATCACTAATGCTTGGTCGCCTTCAAACTTCACATATACAGCGTGAAAATTCTGCTACCTGGCTCCATACCTGACTTTTTACTTTGCCTGTGCTCCAAAGAGAGTCCCAGGGGACTTTTGCAAACAGTGAACAATTTGTCCATAGGCTTTGACTGTGGGAGCCTATGGATAAACGAACACTATAGAATGAGAAAGATTCCATTGAAATTGCTAATTTCCATTACTTCATCTGATGTAAAGACTGACATTTTCCTGGGACTAACTACTGTATGTATGTGTGTGAGTGAGTGAGTGTAGGCCAGAAGGTCATATTGGGTGTCATTCTTAATCATTTAGTACCTTAATTCTAGAGACTGGGTCTCTCACACAATGTGAAACTCAGCAATTGGCCAAACTTACTGGCCCATGAGTTCCAGGATGATACACCTAATTCTCCCTCCTGTCTCAGCATTACAGACACACCCCTGGGCCCAGCTTTAACACAGGTACTGGGGAAATGAATTCAAGTTCTCATGTGTAGAAAAAAATTTCCCAACTGAGAGAATTCCCTTTCCCCGAACCTGCCCCCATGTCATTTTGAACATTTTAATAAAATTAGAAAAATAGAGTTTATATAGGTATGCTACTTATTAGGTTAATTTATAAGCAGCAATAATATGATGAACATCATTACATTCATCCTTTTTGATTCTTTATCCATAAATGACATTAGTAAAACGCAGCCATCGGAGGATACCCAGCTTGGAGGCAGTCTAGTGGTTGCACAAGTCCTATTTTTAAACAAACAAACAAACAAACAAACATGAATTCTAAGTACACACTTGGCTTAACTCTATCTTTAGTAGTTATCAAATCTGTCATGCAATCTCAAACCTTCTCTTGATGTAAATGATAACAAGATAACTCACAAAACAGCAAAACACCATATTATTATGAGGGAAAAACTATGTGTGTGTGTGTGTGTGTGTGTGTGTACATGTATGTGTGTGCACATGTGTATGTCTATGTATGTGTGTGTATGTGTGTGTTTTTGTGTGTGTATATATGTTATGTATGTGTGTGTATATGGTTGTGTTTGTACATACAAGTAGACATTGCATACAGATATTTGTGTTTCTGTGCACACTTAGACATTTTACTGAGTTACATGATATATAACAAAAAAACTTTACCAATGACATTAAAACCTACAGTGGTCTCAGATTTCATATAGCCAATTGATTCTAATAATAGACTTCTATTGATTTTTTTGTTGTTCAACTTTTGAACCTACTGCCAAAGGATGACTATAATTGCTGAAAATGATAGTTGAAATGTGTCACTGAATTATATATGGTGTGTGGGTGTTTAGGAGGTGAGGTGTGGGTGGGGATGTAGCTGAGTGGGTAGAATCCTTGCTAGCACACACGAAACCCTAGGTTCAATACTCAGTAATGCTAAAACCAGGGTGACACATGTCAGGAAGCTTATGACTCCAGAAGTAGAAGGGAAGAGGATCAGAAATTCAAAGTTGTTCTTAGCTACAAAACGCAAAGCCAACCTGGACTGCCTGAGACCTTATGCTACTGAAGAAAAATTCTTTACAGCATCAGATAATAATTTTCAATTATTCACCTTTGGGTGTTTGTTATTCATAGTGAAATGACTACAAATGGTTAAAGTCTCTCTGCCGCTTTCTGAAGTCAGAAACAATGGACAAACCAGTAAATGAAGCTGTAAGTTATAGCACCTGCTTGAATCTGTGTTACGTGCTCTCTCACCATGCCAGTTGCCAAGCTAAGCGCTTGACCTTGTTAACAGAGCTGCAGAGACACCACAGATGCAAACAGGTATCAGTGACCTCGTGAGCACAGGCGACTGCGATAAACAGTAACTTTCTAAGTGGTGAATGGCGAGGATTTACCAGCTGTCCTCCTCCCCAGGGCTTAGCAGCTCACAGGGCCCTGTGAAGTCTGCTGTTGGCTGCTAAGAGCTGCTCCCAAATCGCTTGAGCAACACACACTTCTTGCACGTTAGCCTGAGCTCCTGGAGGAATCTTCAAGTAAAGTATGTAAGATTTCCAAGTTCAAGATAAAACCAACTAATATTTGCTATTCAAGAAAAATGAAATGCTCATCTACAGATACTTAAAACAGCTTAAGACTCACACACGCACACACGCATGTGTGCGCACGCACACACACGCCGCACACAACCGGAAAAATGGAGGTTGGATCCTAAATGGAAAAGAAAATAAGAAGTAATTCCCAGATAATTTAATACCCCAGCTCTTCTGCCTTTGGATTTCTCTATGGAAATGTTTCCGTTTTGTCTGAACCAGTGAGATTTTGGCCTTTACAGCCCAAAGCCAATACCTGAGTTGAAACAGGAGCCTCACCTGGGTGTCGGTTGGCCTAGTTGCTGCGTTACAGTCATTGTCATCGACCACTGACATATAAGTCCCCATGATGCACTTCACTGCCCTTAGCTGGTATCCCTGTCCACAAGTGACACTGCACTGGGGGAATGAAATAAAACATAATGTCACCAAACCCTTTCTTTCACATACGTACCCCATAATATTCTGCAAGAGAAAACTCCTTCTGTCACACTGGACCTCAGGGCTGGTACCCAGAGATTAGGTAAAGTGTGTAATCCTGCTTCACACAATTTACCCTGGTCGATTATTATAATGACATCTAGAATTCTCTCTGTCTGCTACTGGAATGACACTTGTAAGTGTTCAGCTCCTTGATCATGACTTCAGGAGAAAGAGGAACGTGTTTCCATAACTGTCAGGCCTGTCACACTCTACCTGTTAGAATAGCCTGGTTAACACAGGCATTTTGTACATCTCTGTGATCTTTGACTTCTGGGAAATAATTCCCAGCAAATCCTTGAAAGTTGTACCACTATTTCTGCATAGGATGATTTTTGCAGAGCTATCAGTAAGAAGGAGACAAGATATTGGAAAGCACCTACATATATAATAGCCAAAAGTTAGTTATATATATCACAGCATACAAGTAGTACAGAGATCAATACTACAGTGCTACAAGGCACTCTGTCAGAGTTACAGGCCAAGGAAAGGGATGGGGGTGGGGGTGTTATGGGTAAGACAGCAGAAGATGTTGAAAGAATCCATCCCTATACTGTAAGAGTCACTAATCCAACAACAATGGATAAGAGTCAACTGTTAATTGGAGTTTTAATGATAATAACTTTAAAACTTGCAGTAAGTAGACAAGTACTTAATGAAAAAAGAAGCCAAAAAAATTGGATAACAAAGGATCATGATAGTTCTTACTCTTCCAACCACACTGTACATTCATCTCAACGTACATGAAACATTGTTTCAAGATAGGCCACCAGTGAGGTCACACAAGCATCAGTACATCGATAAGATAATGTGGGACATATCTTCTCTGACCACAATGAAATGGGGCAGTAGCAAAAGCAAACCTGGAAAGTTTACCAATGTGTGGGAACTGATAAATTCCCTGGATGAATTACACAAGTAGTATGTCAGAGAACAAATTGCGGAGATAATAGATACTCTGGGGAGAAAGATGAAAGAAGCAGAAGAGAACTGGAGAGGCATGGTAGAAATGGACTGCAGCATAAGGCTATATATAAATTAATAAGAAGAATTTCAAAACAGTAGCCTTACTAGCAATAGGAGCTTACCTTCAAGTTGTGGAGGGTAACCTATACCACTGGCAACAGCCTGTAGAATAACTTGGAGTGGGAGGTGATGGTGATGGTGGTGGTGATGTCTATGGGACCCTTTGGCCAATGACTCAAAAGGATGTAACCCATCCCTGGTAGCATTCGGTGTCTAGTTGGGATATCATCCCCCATTATGCGGTGACTTTGTTTAAGGTCAGTTGTCTTCAGTGAAGTGACACTGGGTATATCAATCACACTCCTGAGTCATTCTCCATACCCAGGAGGAGAAGACCAACACAAATTAGACTCCATGGTTTTCAGTGGCTCTTAGGCCATTAAAAAAAAGAACAGGAACTTGGGTGAGCAGGAAGATGGGGAAGACTCGTGAGGAGTTGAGGGATAGGAAAGAACATGAGAAAAATGTGATATATAAAATTCTCAAAGAATGAGTTAAAAGAAGTTTTAAAAATAACCTAGATTTTTATCTTAAAGAACAAAAAGGAAGAGCAAGCTAAACCCCAAAGAAGAGGAAAGTAAGTAATAAATACCACACTAGACTTGAACGAGTTACAGAATAAAATAAAAACCCAGAGGACAGGAGGTGTGGTTTGGTGGGAAAGCACACGACTGGTACACCTGAGGACCTAGGTTCAATCCCCACTACCAAAAGAGAGAGAAGAAACAAATATATGAACATAACTGCACAAAGAGATTGACTCAATAATAAAAAAATCCCAGTAAAGTCCAAGCGAATGTTGCCAAATATTTAAAGAAATATTAACATCAGTTCTTTTCAAACACTCCCAAAGTATTGAGGAAGGGTCATTTTCCACAACGCCAGCACCTAAATATGCAAGAGCCAAACGTCTTGTCTTTTATTAAAAATGCTGTGAACAACATTCTAGGCAAGGCTACTGAAACAACTTCCAGTTATTTCTTGAGATTTTTATTCCATAGGGCCAGTGATATCAATACCCAAACTGTGTGTATGTTGGGATGATGTGGACAAATATCTCTTGTAAATAAAGATACAAAATCTTTCAAGAAAATACTAGCAATTAAACCCTATAACATAGTATGGGTTTTAGTCAGTGGGATCTAGCCCAGGAAAGCAAGAATGGCTTGCAATAAAAAAAATTAATGAAATGTATCATATAAGTAGATAAAACAGAAAGAAAAAAAATACTTAAAAAGACCTATGATCATGTCAACTGAGAAAAAGTCACTTGGCAAAATTTAAAAAACCACCAAAAGCCCTTTCATGCAAATGCACCCAAAAACAAGTGAGAGGCCTTTCTTCAATGTGGTAAAACACCCCTCCACTTGCTTCCTACCCAGTGGGGAAAGGCTTTCTCCTCTGAGGTCAGGTTAAAAGGATGTCTCCTGTAACCTTCGCTATTCTGAACACACTAGTGGTCTAGCTGGAGACAAAGCAGGGCGAGGTAAAAGTCAGATTGGAAAGAGAAGCCAAGCCTAGCCTATCTGCAGGCGTTATCACAACAAACATAGACATCCCAAAGAATCTGCAGAGAAACCGCCAGAGCTAACACTCAAATCCAGCAGTTTCTGGACACCAAATGAAATAAAAAAGATGATGATGACGATAAAGATGTTAATGACGATGAATTAGATATGTTTCTACAAATCATCAAAAATAGTCAAAAGGGAAATTAAGAAAATAAATGCCTTTATAATAATATCTGAAAGAATAAAAACATCAGGAAAAAAATGTAACCATAAATGTGAAAGATTTCTACGATTAAAATCTCTAAAGGAGTGAAGAAATTAAAAGTCTTAAATAAACTGAAAGATACTTATTTACTGTAAAATGAGGATATAAAATATTCCCCAAACAGATCTAGAATCCTTTGAAACCCAAGTGAAAAAAATCACATGCCTTTGTGAAGCGTGAATACAAACTGGTTCATACAAAAGGAGGGTATGAAAAATGGGAAGAGACTCCAAGCACCAACAACTATAGAAAAAGAAGGATATAGCTGGAGGACTCATATTTTCCCATCTCCAAATTTTTGAAAGGAATTGAAGTGGTTTCATGCTGGCATCAGGACAGGTAGTCAGACTAGTGGGTCAGAGTTCTGAGTCCAGGAGCAGACTTCCACGTTTATGCTCTAGTGATTTTTGACATTTTTGACAGGTATGCCAATACTCTTAACGAAGAAAGAAAGTCTCTTCAATAAATAGTAAAGGGACAGCTGTTTACCCACCCGTGTGAAGCCAGACTCCCCCCTCATATATACATATAACAATGCATCAGTTGCCTGAAACCAGTAGCTCCCAACTATTTTTAACTCTAAAAATATACAGGGCATTTGTGTTATTGGCTTTGCCCATGATTTGTTCACTATGATACGGTAAGCAAAGACAACAAAAGATCAAATAAATTACACTCTGCCTGAATGAAACATCTGTCCATCAAAGGACATGATCAGCAGAGTTAAAAAAGCAACAAATGAGAGAGAAGAAAGTATTTGTAAATGCTATATCTGATTTTTAAGAATCAGTACCCAGGCCATGGACAGAGCTCAAATAACATCAACAGTCTTGTAACCTTTAAACAACTGGGTGAGACTTGGTAAGGGAATGGCACTGGGTAGATCATGGAAAAGTGAGAAAAGGTACGTTTAAAGTGGTTGATAGGTTTGTTTGATTTCTCTTTTCTTTTCTTTTCTTTCCTTTCCTTTTCTTTTCTTTTCTTCTTTTTGTTTTTGGAAGGGGAGGGGGACAGAGTTCCATGTAGCTCAGGCTGCCCTCACACTGTCTATGTCATCAGGGTTGACTCTGAACTTGTGATCCTCCTGCCTCCATCTCCTGATTACTGAAGTGATAGGGATATGCCAGCATTCCTAGTGTATGTGCCATGGCCAGTCCTAGGAATGAACTCAGGACTTGGCCCATGCTAGAAGAGCACTCTGCCTACAGAGCCACAGAGAGGCCCCATTCTAAGCTTTTTAAATGGACAGGAAGTTTGACTAGACATTTCTTCAAAGAAAACATTCAAATGGTGACAAACACATGGCCAATTGGTTGACATCTTTTTCTATTAGGGAAATAGGAGCAGAAACCATAGTGAGACAATACTTTACCCTCAGTAGGAGGGCTACAATTTCAAACGGAAAATAGTTACTGTTGACAATGATAGGAAAGAAATTGTATATTGCTTATATATTGCTAGAAGGATGGAACATGGGACAGCCTCCAGGGAAAGCCACTTGGAAGTTAAAAATCTAAACACAGAGTTACTATAGGAGCCAGCAATTATATCCCTGGGTAACAGATTCCAAATAAGTGTCATTGAGCACTAAGATAAATGATTGTTCATTTACGCCAAGAAAATTCATAGTTGTCAAAGTGTGGGGAGAACCCAAATATCTACTTTAGGCACTCATCCACACAGTGGGGTAGGATTCAGAAGTTGACAGCAAGCAGTATCAGACATGCTCCTCTGCAGATGAGTGAAGCTTTGTGTAGCGTGAATGAAGCCAGCCACAGAGGATGTGTGTTACACGCAACTGCCCATGCTTATGAAAAGTCCAGCTTATGCAAATCCACAGACCCCAAATACAAACTGGGAGGTTGCCAGAGGCTAACAAAGAGGGGGATGGCAAATAATTGCTGAATGCATATAGGGTTTCTTTTGGGGTGCTGGAAATGGTTTGAAAGTAGATGGAGGTCATAAAACATGAATACAGTGAATAATACCTATTTGTTTAAGATAGTCAATTTTATGTCCTGTGTTTCTATTCAATCAAAAATACAGGCAGAATACAATTCCAATGCAAAGCTTAAAAATGTTTTTGGTTTTTTGGGGTTTTTTTTTTCTGTGCTCTGTCAGCAGTATGTTTGATTTTTTTTCCTCTTTGCTAACACATATTTTGTAAATTCTTTCTAATACCTTAGATATGAGTGTTTGCCTAAGGTGCATGATCAGTTAGAGAAAGGCCAGATTCCTTGTAAGAGAGATGGGCAAGAGATGGATGAGAAATTGGTCTGAGTTGTAGTAGATATGCAGTCACTTCCTGAGAGTGAGCCCAAGGTATGTGAACAGCCTCTCATTACTCAGGCAATGCTATAGCTATTTGGACCAATAAGAAACACTGTTTGAAAGGATAAAGGGACTTTCTTTCTTTAGACATGATTTGCCACTGGACTGGAGTATCTCTGGAGCAGAAGATTCTAGCAGAAAAGTGTCAGTATGGGGGTCTGAAAATGGCTCAGTGGGTAAAGGTGCTTGCTTCCAAAATAAAGACTCAACTTGAGTCCTTAGGACCCAGATGGTGGAGGGAGGAACCAGCTCTGTAAGCTGTCTTTTAGCCTCCACATGTACCCGACAGACAGCTCTCTAGCTCTCTCTCTCTCTCTCTCTCTCTCTCTCTCTCTCTCCTCTCTAACACTCCCCCCATACACTAAGTGTTAAAAAAATGTAAGACAAATTTTAAAGACAGTATCAGTAAGGATGAGGAAGGCCGAGACATAGTTACAAAGCTGCCTGTGTATTGCATGCAAGTTTAGAAATGGAGACAGAGGCTAAGGAACAGGAGTGGCCATGGCTGGTCAGGGTGGGGGGGGGGGGGTGGGGGGGGCAGAGGGAGTCATTCTTCAACAGATTGCATAAGTGACAGCAGACAGCTGTTCCACTTCTACTGGGAACTCGGAGTGCTGCTTAAATAGTACACAGCACTCTCCTGCTTCTATATTAGGAAAGACTAGATTCCAAGAGCAAACTGGGCCCAGGGGACGTGCACTCTCTCTTTTTGAAATGGTAGATGTGGAACCCATTACACACAAGAAGACTAGGAAAAGATTCTCAACCCGATGATTAGGATGCTGGACCCCTTTGATCTGACTACATTTGAAGAATCTCACTTATTTATGAGAGGTGAGTCTTGGATTCCTCCCGAAATATCCCTCCCAAAGCACAGCCCAGACATTCTGGTCCAATTCCACTGGCAGGCAGAATCACATACCCACAGAGGCTCACCCCGGGGAGAATTACATCTGCCAGATGCCACGTCTGTTGTGAATTTGTTTAAATACTTGTGTGCAGTTTAAAACAGGGTGAAAACCTGCACATGGAGTTGTAACTGGAGTAATCAGCTCCAGCAGGGCAAGGTAACTCTGGAAGGGATGCAGGACAGCAAGCCACTGAGTCCCATGTGCTGGATCTGGAGCTGCTCAAGCACAGTGCAGGCCAAGTCACAACATCACGGGCGGCAGCGGCGGCGGTGGCAGCTGCAGCAGTAAAACCCCACCACTGGAATGCCCCTCTCCAGATAAGGGGGGAAAGAATGCAGTTAAGAATCTTATCATTCAAAATACCTGTCCCCAGGGACCCGCCTGCCAAGCTGCACACTCTGGCTGCTGACACGTCTGCATGGGCTCCGGCTTGGCCTCAGGGTCACACATTCTATCGCTTAATCGATCTTCGCCAAACTGACACCAGACCTGGCGGTGCTTATGCCCTTTCCCACAGGTGACCAAGCACTGGAATGAAAAGCAGAGGCCATCAGGGTTGCTTGTGATCAATGTGCTGGAGCCCGTGGGGGCTGTTCTCGAATGAGAGCAGGTGGCCTCTTCCCACCTCTGGCCCCTCCCCACTACTGAACAGCAATGAGCAAACACCCACTGCTCTCCGCTTCCTTTCATCCTGTTCTCGTTCTCCTTTCCCTCTTTCTTTTTATCCTGGCACAGCCTCCTGAAGCCCAGGCTGGCCTCCAGTTCCCCATGAGGTTGAGGGTCACTGAAGATTCTGATCCTCTCGCCTCTACTTCCCACCTCCTGTCATTGTAGTGGTGCCCACTAAGTCTGGGCTACACGCTGTTGGGGTTCCAACCTAGGGCTTTGTGCGTGTGAGGTAAATGCTCCTCCAACTGAGCCACATCCTCAACCCCCTTTCTGGGTTCTTACTCGTTTTCATTATGAAATTCTCATGAGTATTTATCACTATGCTTCTCATCCATATTTGCTCCCACTAGCTGCTCCTGCCCCATTCCTTCCACTCTTTCCCCCATCTCCTTCTTTTCTTTTTCCAGAATCTTTTTTCTTATTCCCTTTGTATTATGGCCAGATTCAAACACAGAAAAGCAGAGTACCATGCTCTGAGAAACAAACAGAAGTCAGGATTTTCCATTACAGAGGTTCAGTGTGAAGAATTAAAAGTCCGACCAACTTGACACCTCTATAACCAAGTCACAGTGTCTCTGTGCCTCAATATTCACATCTATAAAATGGGGGTAACAATAATTCTGACTCAGAGAAACTAAAGTGTCTAGCACGTACAGTATTCATGTATGACATTCTCAAAAAGAAAAGTATGTCAAATATAATTATCATTATTATTTGGGCTCACTTTGGAAAAATTAAAAAATGCCTAAAAAGTACAAAAGACAAAGTAAAATAATTGAATGTTTTCTTCAATTCTTTACTCTTTCCATTCCAGTCTTTTTATCCAAGGTTACTAAGTGTTAACGAAGTGTTGGAACAGTTAGGCTGTATGTTCAGTATTTATTCAAACACACGTTTAGTCAGGGTTTGCTATAAAAGTTTCCTCTCCTTTACTTTTTATTTTTTTAGAAGAGGGTCTCATGAGTCTCAGGCTAAGCCTTAAGTTCACTATAGTACACACAGCCAAGGGTGGTCTTGAATTCCTGATCTCCCAAGAGTAGGAATAAAGATATATACCACCACACCTGGCTTCATGAACAACTGGACACTAAAGTATTAGCTATCTAAGTATAATGTAAACCTGCTATCTTCAATCATATTTTAAAAAAAAAAATCAAGGATTTAGTGCTTAATCTACTGGGAAAGCGCCAAGTTTGTTGATCACGTGACCACAAATCAGCCATAGGTAAGGACATGTGTCGATACTTGACCATTCCAGCAGCATTAGGGGTATTTTGTTCAGATCTGACACCTGAAATACACAGTTTACATTGCACTCACATTGGGGGGAGATAAGGGTATGTGTGCGTGTGTGTGTGTGTAGGAGCTGTGGTTGTAGCAACTTTGCTTCCCCACATTTCTGACCTGTCCAGTTAATAAGGGATGTCTATTCCCCAACCACCTGCATCCGCTGAAGGAGGTGAAGTGAGGAGCCGTCTTGCTGAGATTCTCACTGGGCTGTAACAATGTTGGGCTACATTAACAGACAAGATGCCTACTGTATCCCAAGATCCAGATACGGGGCACAGATGGGGTTGCCTTGAGCTTCATAAAGCAAGGGATGAGAAGTTATTATTCTCAAACACTCAGCCTGGGCTTCCCCCTAACCAAGCGCTCCCATGTGACTGGATGTGTAAGCCAGGTGGTCTAATCTCTTATTTCAAAGACGAGGAAGATGGGAATCCTCTTTGTTGGATTCATGTCTAAACTATTTTAACCTCACACTTCATTAAGCCTCAATTTCCAGCCAACGATTTACAGCTCAAAGTGGGGGAGGGGGAGAACCACTCCGTTAAAGTCAGCAGCAGAAGCTACTGGGCTGTAAGATCCAGCCAACTCCTAGTGACTCTGAGGCCCTAGGCAGACTAAAGGGTTTCAGTAGTAATGGAAATGGAGAATCAAATGGGAGTGAGATGGAAGAACCATACAGTAGTCTACACCTCCGCCCGACGCTGGGGAATCCAGAGTCATCTGAGTTGAGCTAGGATCCAGGGCTTCCTTTTCTCACCTCTGACCAGTCTCCTGTTTTCCAATGGGGACAGGAGAACTCATTGCAGCTCTGTACTACGACTTTCTCCTGGTGTGTGCATTTGCTGTCATCCAGGACATCATTGCGGGTGTTGACACAAATTGCTCTTCTTCTCTGGGTACCACCATCACAGCTTCTAGAACACTATGATCATTAAAAATAAAAAATAAAAGAAAATAAGGCATTTCTGAATTCTTTACAAAGACTGCTTAAAATCAAAGCTATGTTGTTTCTTTCAGCCCTTAAGAAATAAATGTCCTACCATACCCAAGTCTAGTTTTTTCTTCATGTTATATTCAAGTCAGACATTACAAATTAACCTGGGGAGCCTTCCTTTCAGAGCTTGACTTAAAAGGCATCGTAAATCAATTGCAGATCTCTCTCTATGCAGTTTAAATGGGTTTCTTAACACAGTCCCAGAAGGAGCTATGATCACTCATCAGACTTGGTATTCAGGACTCTCAGATGAGAACCAACTTACTTCGGTCCAGGCTGAATAGCGCCATCCACCTGTGCTGCACTCTCCTGAGCATTTCTCCTGGTTACTCGGTCTGGGTTGACTGCTACAGAAACTGTCATCCACCTTCTCCGTCTTCCCGTCCATCCTGCTGTATTTGGCACAGTGGATGTCTAAAGTACGGTAGCCCAAACCACACTGGGCACTGCATTCGCTCTTGCTGGCAACGTGCCACCTAGACATAAATAATGGTGGAAAACCAACATTTGTGTTAAACACAAGTGTCACATCCAACTAGTAAGAAAGCTGAGTTCGTTCTTTCTTCATTCAAATATGATGACAGCTCAAAGTCACAGCCAGTTACAATCCAAGTTCAGACCAAGGTATCCGTGTGATTTTCATGGCTGTCAATGTACGTGGAAGTCACAGAACCACAGCCAGAGATGCTACGTCTGTGAAGAATCTCTTGGTACAGCTAGTCTGAAATTCAAGCAGCAGAAAGGAAAACAAACAAACAAACAAACAAACTGGAACTCAGCAAAGCAAGGACAGCAATTTTTATATGAAGTATTTCACTTGGCTCTTGGGAAACTCATCTGTGGAATGCTTCTTTTTGTCTGTCCGTGCTTGTAAATACTCAGCGACTATTCTGATAATAATAATGCAGGAATGAATAATATGGGGAATAATTAAAAATTTTCAAGTGTACGTGCTATACACTAGGAGCGTTATTATTTATTATTATTATTATTATTATTATTATTATTGTTTTGTAATAAACACTAAATTTGGGGGGATTGGCCATCAGCTCAGCTTCAGGATCAATAAGAGACCCTGTCTCAAAGGAATAAAGCAGAGAGTGATGAAAGCAGGTGCACACCCTTGCACATGTGTGTATACACTACACACACACACACACACACATACGGCTGGAAATGTTTTTGTTTGTTTGTTTGTTTGCTTGCTTTTTAGTATAGAATAGAGTTTATTCAGGGCATGGGGAGGGGAGTTAAGAGAGTAGTAGAGGCAGAGAAAGGCAGAGAGAGGGAGAGAGTAGAGAAATGGGGGTCAGTCATGACCACATGAAGAGAGAGGCAAAGATGCAAAAGCTGGACACAATATCTGGAACAGCAGATATTGTGTGTGTGTGTGTGTGTGTGTGTGTGTGTGAGTGTGTATATGACTGATATGACTGTGTGTCTGAACATGTATGTCAGTGTGTTTGTGTTTATATGTATGAACCTGTGTATCTGTGTGTATGCATGTGTGTACGTGTGCATGGGTACATGTGGAAGCCACTAAAGGTATTGTTTCTCTGGTTCCTTCTACTTATTGTTTTAATCACAGTGTGTGTGTGTGTGTGTGTGTGTGTGTGTGTGTGTGTATACCAGGTATAGAGGTTACAGTACAATCCTCACCTTCCACCATGTAGTTCCAAGGACCCGACTCAGGTCATGAAGTTTGGGACATGTGTCTTTATGCTCTGAACTATTTTACTAGTCTTACCTTATTTTCTGAGACAGGCACTGTCACTGAGACCTGTCCTGTCACTGGAAACTCAGACTTTGCTAGGCTGGTTGGCCAAGAACCTTCCTCTGCCCAGTGGGTTCCACTATATCCCCAGCTACACCATTGCACTTGACATTTTAAAAGTGGGCTCAGGGCCCCGTGCTTGCAGAAGCACTTTACAACTGAACTGTCTCCCAAACCCTCATTATACACTTTTAAAATTAGATTTGAATCCATCAGACTTTGCCACCTTTACATCCCTGATATTATTCATAACGAAGCCTTCTGACACACATCAGGTGCACAGTATATACTAATGACTACTCTTATTTTCTATAACACAACAGGAACAGAGTGCTTGAATTTAAAACATAAGCAAAAAATGTTTAATTCACAGTTTTTAAAATCAGGATTTTGAAATGTATGTGGAAATCTAGAAAAAGATAATTTTCTTCTAACCTCCAGGGGATCTTCTCTCCCATTATTAATTCCCTTCATCTCAGCCACTGGGAGGTGTGCCACTTCTCAATGTCCTAATGTTCACTCATACACACCTGTCTAGGGGAGGAGTTGGGAAAAAAGAGGAACTCAAGCCAACACGCTTATCAAGGAATTTCTAAGTAATGTCCAAAAGTAGGTCAGAGTTGACCACTGGCAAGGAAAGTGGGCTGTGATTTTCCATTACACTGAAATAGCGTCAGGGAGATTTTGTTCTAACACAGTAAACGAGGACTTATAAACTCATCCTTTATCTCATCCTGTCACAGGCCAGTTGGGGCAAACTGTCACTTCCTACAGGAAGTGAGGCAAAAAAAAAAAAAAAGGTGAACTCGTTCTACAGTGGCATCTGGAACTTCCATCTGCACTTTGATTTTTGGCTACCTTCTCAGGCCTCCGTGGTCACTTCCCTGGGGGAAGGCTATTTACCATCTGGAGAAAGGAGGGAGATGTCTTGACAAGAAAGCACTTTGCAGTTCAGCTGCCAAAGTCACTTCCCTGTCATCGCATAAGACCCAGGGGCCAAGCAGAGATCCCCAAGAAGAATCTATAAAAATAATCAAACTCTAAATTAAATCTAGTTTGCTCTATATTCTTTCTGGACCGTGACCTGTTCTTCAGTACAGTGTGTTCATAGTTCACTTTGTGGGAAATAAAATGCTATTATTATATTTCATTATTATATTTCAGGAAAGTATTTGCTAGTCAGGTGTATGTGTGTATCTCAGTACTTAGGAGGTGGGAGCTAGAGAGATGAGGGTGCTTAAAACCAGCTTGAGATACATAGAGAGCTCCTGCCTCAGAAATCTGAGGACTGGGGAAATACTTCAATGGTAGAGCCCTTGCCCAGTAGGCAAAAAGAGCTGTGTTCAGCCACCAACACTGAAAAAGTAAAATAAAATCTGTGTTTTAATATGCTAATAAGTAAGAACAAGATAAATACGTAACATGTGTGTAGGAGTAGATAATGGGGGCTGGATTAAATGATTTTGAGAACTACCAGAAGAAATGGACTTCTATACTGTAGGTCTTTGAAGCTTCACAATGTTTACCAGTATCATGAGCCTCCATATGAGGAAGACGATGTTTTGGAGGGCTTCTCAAATACACAGGTTAAGAGTTGCTTCGTCTGACTGGTGGTCCCATGAACATGCCTGGGAGAAACTACGTTGGAGTGTGACCAACCAGTAACCATTCCCTCTCTGTTCGCTCAGTTGTGCTCACAGCTGATTGGCCAGATTTCAGCATGAGTCTTGATTAGACGGACTGTCAGGTGGACAAAAGGGACAGTACATCTTCCATAGGCTTGGTTTGTGTCTCCGCATATTTTAGCAGGGACCTTTAATTTCCCCAACAGTCAGAAAAAAGCCAGCAGTGAGCCAGTCGTGAGATCACCTGAGCACTGACTGAAAGCCACAGTTGTTCGCTGACTTTTAGGCACAAGCACACGTCTGCCCCTTTGTGTGGTTCTAAAGCTAACCCTGAACTCTTTCTGCCCTCAGTGTTTGACTTCCTCCACACTCAGATCTGCTACCTCTATGAGGAGGCAGGGATGAAGAAGCCCCCTCTCCTTCTTATCTACAATCACAACTGCTTTGGCCACTCAGCTCTGTGCTTCCGGCTCTTGTCCCCACTTGGCCTCCGGCAGAGTTTCCACACCAAAAAAAAAAGTGTTTAAAAGTTGATTCTAAATGGGTAAATGGGGAATATAGAGAATAATAACACATTGACCTTGCTATTGATCAGAATAGAAAATTCAGGCTGAAGTTTTATCTGGTATTATGACAAGAATATAAACAAAAATCAGTCTGTACTATTTAATCAGCAAATGTTGGGTATGAATGGAAGCTCTCATGCTTATGAGCAGAGAGCCTGAGTCGATCACTAGGTGGGGGGGATCAGGTGGAACAAGGTGGGGAGAGTAGCGTCTAACACCTGTGAAGGATACACAATAAATTAGCCATTATTATTATTATGACTATGCCATCCTTGGCATTTGAGTCTCCAAGAAACTTCTATTTTTGCCTCCTTCTCTTAATTTTCTGCAGAGCTGAAGAGCAGACCCCAGCCCTCATCCGTGCTTGTTCAGGCTGCAGCCTAGGCCTTTGGTTTTTGAGAGACAGGGTCTTACAGTTTAGCTTAGGCGAGTTTCAGACTCTCCATCTTCCTGCCCCTATTTCCCTACTTCCCTCACAGAGTTTCAGCTCACTTTAAAAATCAGCCAATGAGAAGGCAGCACCCTTGCGATAGTCTGTGCAGCCCAATGTAACACTCTTCCGAGCTGAGTCTACCTTTCCTGCACTGACTTTTAAGATCTGTGTGAATATTATGCTCCATGGTGTCTACTGCAGGAGAAACCAGAGCCATCGCATGCTGAGTTGTGACTCATCTTAAGATTGCTTAAAGAGACAAGTATTTGGTTCTTGAAGTAACAGTGCAGACATTACCTCCTCTTTAAAAAGGCTATTTGCTGGATAAGCTTGGAATAGGATTATTGAATACCATTTGGTTGATTTCACACATTCTGTTTCTTGAGATGCTTCGTACAGACTCACACTCATTGCCACTGTAAGAGTAGGAGGTTTCATGTTCAAGGTAGCAGACCTACAGACACTGCATGTGCCATTCAGGATGTGACTAGCCCCAGTCTGAGTCAGACAGTGGAGTCCCAGTGTGGATGAACAGATGAGGCAGGACACACACTGGGAGAGATTAATTCCTCATATATGGCATGGCAGAATGGGGTGCATGTCTATCATCCTACAGCATTAACAAAGTAGGAATAGAGGCAGCTTTGTTCCGGAACTGAAGTACACAGCCTCTCCCATTGGATGGGCCACATTTAAGCCTCGGCTGTTACGCCATCCAGTGTGATCTGAAGCAATCTGCATAGCAGCAGTCAGGGTTAATATTTTGATATATAAAATAATGATAAAATCTATGCTGTGGTTGTTGTGGTTTGAATAAGAATGGCCCCCATTGGCTCATCTATTTGAATGTCATCAGGGAGCAGCATTATTTGAGAAGGATCAGGAGGTGTGGCCTTGTTTGAGTTGAGTGTGGCCTTTTTGGAAGAAGTGTGTCACTGGGATGCTCAAAAAGTCATGTCAGCCCCACCGCCACACACATACACCTAAAGATCAGAATATAGCTCTTAGCACTATGCCTATCTACCTACCTACAGCCATGCTTCCTGCTGTGATGATAATGGACTAAGCCTCTGAAACTGTAAGCAAGGGCCAATTAAATGCTTTCTTTTATAAGAGTTGCCTTGGTCATGGTGTCTCTTCATAGCAATAGCACAATGACTAAGACAATAGAAGTAGTAGTAACTGAAAAAAGTATAGGTTTATTAATTGTATTAATAGAATCATAAAACCCATCCTATTACTCTGGGGATATTATATATAGCTGTTAAAAATAGTTCTCAGCTTAGTGAGACCCTATCTTAAAATGTAGAAAGAAAGTTGGGGTTAACTCAAAGGCAGAACACTTGCCTAACATGTATAATTCTCTAGGTCCCAAGTCCACTTCTGTGAAAGCAACAACAACAACAAACACAACAGACAAACACAAACCCAGATCTTAAAGGTGGCCTATTCCACCATATTTACTTGCAGAATGGTAGATGTCACGATGGCTGGATTTAAGGCGATCCGAGAATGCAATCTTACTCAGCTTGTTAACCTTGCATCTCAAGGAAGTTGTGCAAGAATTCAGTGACTCTTCAACTTAATTTCCCATGAAAGGACTCCTTAATTCTACCTTAACTAGTGTAACTCAATTGACTGAAGCAAATAGATTTATATGGACACTATCTAAAATAAAGTAGTACTGCCAAACGTTTCCTTTCCTTTCCTTTTCTTTTAACTAACTTTTTAACATCTTACTTTGACAGTGACTTCTGTCCATATGTTTTGAGAAGCCACAGAGCAACCCATTTAGTGATAACAGCCTCAGAAAATGTGTGGTAGAGTGGAAAGTGCCTGGTTTTGAAGTCAGAGCCTCAGGTCAGGACTGGAAGATCTATGATGCACATGTCACTGCTGGCCCTCTGACTCCTAGGACAGAACACTATTAATTGATCGTGGCACTTTCTTCTCTCGGACACACAAGAGGACCTTATAATCTGCACTCCTACACCAGGCAGCTAACACTGCGAAGACCTGGCATGGCGATGTGGAACTTCAAAGTGCTTTACTCCGCTTCTTGTGAATGGAGAGACCTTATCACACTCCAGTGCTAGTCTATGCCAATAGTCTCCCACAGTAATTGCAGACTTGGCATGCAGGTTGTACAATACAGCCCTCATGATGTTGGATGTTTATACACAGTCAACCTCCCAGGCAATAGAAACACTCTAGAATTTTCCACCCTCTCAATATTTCTTCCATCAGATACCATACCTTTCTTAAACACAGAATTCCGTGAATACCTAGCCAGTCATATTTAGATTTTTTCTCATTCCCTCCATGCCTCTACATTAATGCATAATATTCTCTCTCTATGGCTGTGTCTGTCTCTCTGTCTCTGTGTCTGTCTCTCTGCCTCTCTGTTTCTGCCTCTCTCTGTCTCTGCCTCTCTTTCTGCCCCCCCTCTTTGTCCCCCCCTCTCTCTGTGTCTCCTTCTCTGTCTCTCTCAGTCTGTCTGTCTCTCTGTCTGATTTGTGCATGTGTTTATGTGTTTTATATATGTAGACACTGAAACTTTCATGCACAAAAGAATTCTGCACAGTGTCTGCTCTGGATGGGAAGGGAACACCATGGGTATTCCCTTACATAAAGTCTGACTCGATGGTAAGGCCAAAACCTAATCACTGGGTTGTGAAGATCAAGTTGTTTTTGTACCAGTGCTCTGCTCTGTTAACTATTTTTAATTCTTAGGAGAACAAGAAATCCAGAGTGATGGATCTCGGCTAAACAGTTTCAGAACTGGCTGGAGCTTGTGTGAGGAAAACACTGGCAAGGCTAGGAAAAGACTGGCAACTCTTGTCTCCATCGCATCCCCCACAGAATCTCCCCTCAAGCCCACTGACTCCGGAAGAAAGATACAAGGAAAACAGAGGCCGCACCTCAAGTCACAGTCTGTGCCGCACGCTTCAGTGACAGGTCCTGGCTGGGGCAGCCGGTCACATCTTTGATCAGAAACGGTTAGCTGATCAGACTCCCTGGTGCAAACAAGTTTTCGTCTCCGCTCCCCTAAGCAAAGAGTAGGCACATTATTGCTGAGGAAATAACCTGCTCTAAATTACCAAGATCAAGGACTGACTCTCCCACACTTACTAGCAAAGGCTAGGCAGTATTTTCAATCGAGTTGGCCGTATGATCTCTGCCACACTTAACTCAACCAGGACAGGACAAAACCAGCTGGCCATAGACAGACTGCTAACAACTCGGAGTATCCCGGCTTTAATAAAACTGTATTAATAAAAAGAGGGTGGGGCTGAATTTGACCCTGCTGCTATAGTTTGCTGACGTTAATTTAACAAAAAGAAACAAAACTAATAAAAATTATGACCCGTAAAGCCACATGATAGAAAATTAAAGTGGCAGTATTGATTCTGCGTGGCTTCACACATACACTCAAACTTCTTAGAAGAAAATGCAGTGTGACCTGACATGACCTGAATCTTATAAAATTCAACTTGACAACAGAAACAACCAGAAAGGTCTGAGTAAAAGAAGTGAGAAGATGCATGCAGCTAGAAAGGTTTTTGGATTGTATATACATAGCTGTTCTTAAAAAAAAATCAGTAAACAAGTAGATAAATGAAACAGAGCCCCTCATGCCTACGCCTCCCCCCTCCCCATCCTCAAACCCATAGAAGCTGGAAACCCTTGAGCATACCTTGGCAGGGCTTGCTGCATGCTTGCCACGGCCCGTGACTGTTCCAGTAAAATTGCTGAGGTTTGTCCTCAATGGGAATATTGAATGAGTACCGCACATCTGGGTTATACAGCTTTCCCACGGACAACACCTGCAATGTGTGGAGAGATTGGGAAGAAGTCTGCTGGCCTGCAGTGCTAAGAGGAGAGAGCCACTGGCCACCATCCCAGTGTTTACCTGAAGGAGAAGTTCTTCCTCGATACGGTCCGTACAGTTCAGTCTTTCCACCACATTGTCCGATCCGCTGTACTCAATGACGGCGCTCCCCACGCGGACCTCCCTTTTGGACATGGAGACAACAAAGTCTCCATTTAGCAGGAATTCACCTTTACTGTTTGATAAAGCTGTAGATGGGAAAAGGGAATTGGGTGAGGTGCTGCCAGTGACCAGCTGTGTTGAAAATAGTTAGATAGATAGATAGATAGATAGATAGATAGATAGATAGATAGATAAGAACAGCCTGATTGGCAGAGGCTGGCAGAAGAGAAGACTTCAGGCTTGTCAGCCAGGCCATGATTCCACAGTCTTGGTTTCCATGTGCTAGCTATGTGACCTTGGGCCATCAATCCTTCTTGGTCTCAGTTTCTTTATTTATAAATGGAGATAAAGAAAACCACCTACCTATGGTGGTTTCTATGTAAACTAAGAGAAATATTATATAGAAGTCCTCAGTATTCTGAAGTTAATTATACAACAGCAACAGTCGCAGGATTATAGACAGAGGCTGAGGTATTAAAATCTGATACACACATATGCCGCTGTGTGTATCAGACAACAGCAACAGCAACAGCAGAAAAGCATTGTATTTTAGTGGGCTAAATTCACTGTTTCTCACTCTGGTCTCAAACTTGCAGCACTGCCCCAGCCTCTGCCTCCTGAGTGGTGGGGTTCAGAGCAGTAGCCACAATGCCTGGGATAACCAGAGATTCTCTCTAAAATGACTACATTTCAGTTTGTCATTGAACTGAATCCTAAGAACGCAATACCTTCAAGCACCTGATTTGACTGGACAATTTATGTGAACATATCTCTGTGCATCACTCTACTTTCCACTCCAACAGCCAGTGCATGATCTAAATTAAAATGTAATTTGGTTAGGTATAACACAGGAGAGAGATACTTTCATGCTTTTTAGATTAACTTTCTAAAGATGGAAATCTCAGTGAGGGATAGCAAGGTGGCTCAGCAGGGAAAGAGACCCGCTGCCAAGCCTTACAAACTGAGTTCAGTCCCCAGGAGCCACATGGAAGGAGAGAACTTGTTCCCTCGAGTTGTCCTCTGACCTTCATATACATACAGTGGCACGTGCATGTCACTTAAATTAAATACATAAAATGTTAAAAAACATATGTAGCTTTTAAAACCTGGCGAGATCACTTTTCTTTAGCACTTGCCATACACTACCATGGCCTCATTTTAAGCCCGTCTTCTGCACCTGCAGCCCATTCCCACATGGCCAGCCACTCCACTCGTAAGAGGCAGCTTGCAGTGTACTGCATATCACACCTCTGTGAGGCTGCTCTGTGAATGCATGCCACACATTTGTAGATATGGACGTACAAATGAGAAAAGCACGATTTACCAACCAGTAAGTTCATTGACCAAGGCCAGATAGCTTCTGTCTCCACAGCTTGTGAGACACTCAAATTGCCCAAAGCAGAGAGCCAGCAAACATTTGTCAAGAAGGTAAATTCGCTCATTCATTCTTCCTCTTGTTTACAAATAGAACCAAGATACGCTCAGGCTAAGCTCTTTAACAGCTTGGTGTGTTTTGCTAAACTGCAGGAACCTTTTCGTACAGTTAAAACCACTTCACAGCTCACCTCTTTGAACCCTAAGACCCCAACCCTTAGTAGGCCAGTGAAAGATGCTGTTAAGAGTGACTGAAGCTGACACCCCTGAGAAGAGGATAAAACACTTCCATCCTGAGACTTATTTCCCTAGCTGGTGTGAACCTCAGAAAACCACATCTCACTCACTCTTGGCCCCAGAAGCTGGAGACCTGCCAGCTGAGTGAGATGCAGGGTTTCCAGTGGGTCACAGAGAAATGTGATTGTTCCCTTGGCGCCCTAGGGTGGTTCCAAAGTCAGATCACTTGTACATGATAGCATGATGTACTGACGATACCGTCATAAGTCATACACTAGCTACTCCAAACGGGAGAATGAAGTGCCCCATGCCAGAGTTATAAATTGAACATCAATCTGGCTTTGTTTTAAAGAACATGGTCTCTTCTGTGTTAATCCCCAAGTCTCTTCCTGTGGCTTCAGCTGCTTCTCTTGCTTCTAACAGAACTAGGGGAAGGCCGCTCCTCACTGCCTGTTTCTTATGCCAGTTAGTGGTGAGTGCACAGCCAGACAAGATCTCAAATAATGTAAAACCCTTCTCAAGATTTGCTCCTATAAATGGTATGTCCACAGACTTACACAAAGGTATCAATGAACTAAAACTCTAGTTTTCTCTTGTACTGCATGGATGAGTGATTTCCCACAGCCAGAATTAAATCCAGGGCTAAGCATCCCAGAGGCAAGTAAGTATCACAAAAATGGTTACATCTCCTGAAGAGAGAGGAACAAGGCAGGGGCAGTGCAACATGGTTTTAACCCAACAAGAGGGATCCGCTTGGAAGGTGACCTTTGACTGGCAGGCTTTCTGCTTCAGTACCTCAGAGAAACAAACTCTTTCCCCAAATCCAGAGTCCCCTGCTCCACCTCCTGCTAATGAGATTAGGGAAGCTAATTTCCTGAGTTGCTGCTCCTCCGCCATCAGAACTAGGCTGCTGCAGAGGTTCTACTAGAAAAGAATTCCTCCTCAAAACACACAGGGAAAGTGGGAGACTTGACCAGTCTTCACACAGCTATTGGGAATAAGGATGAAGGTTGCTTAGTAACAGAACGCAATGACTGAATTCAGCAGAACAGGGTGGTTGGCTGTAAAGTATCTAAAGGGATCTGCTAATACATAGCCCCTTGCTTCAAGCTAAGGGTGAATATGCACACACTCTAGCCTGGGTGACACCAGATCCTCCTTACGAACCAGAGCTTCTTAAAGAGCCATTGTGAGGCTCCCTCAGAGGTCTGTCTTCACACTCAGTGGGCTGTGACTTGCCATCAATGCTTGCACACTCCACATTTGCTTTCAGAGAGGCTTGCCTTGGGCGTAGCAGTGGCTTGCCCATACGGCCCGTTCCTGCTGACCCGTCCCCTTTAACTTTCTTCTCATTCTTTCACGGGGAGATTAAGAAATGCCCAGGAAAGAAAAAAAGATTGTCAGCAGGCTCTGCTCAACCGCCTCGCACGTGCTGGTTGCAATCAACAGAACCGAGGCGGACAGTACTTGGACAGAAGTTATTTTCCCAAGGAAAATAGAAGAGAACCTTCTTCCTTTGGAACAGAGGGACGAAAGGATTCAACATGGTTTTTGGCTCTCAAGAAATTAATTTATAAGGGACACTTCATGCCATGTTCTTTAACTTAATTAGGATGAACTCAGAACATAAAAACCACTACAAGCTCGGATTTATAACTAAGTATGTGGAGGAGGGAAATGCCTGACATATTTCATGCAGTTGTAGAATGGGAAATGTGGGATTCCCCAAAAGTAACTTGAAGGTGGTTTCCAGAAGCCTGTTAATTATCTTATTTTAATTCATGCATGTGTGTGTATCCATCCCTGTGCATATGCATGTTTATATGTCTGTCTGTGTCGCAGAACCTAAGGCCAAATAAATGTTCAATTGTAAACACATGGTTCATAATTGAGCTACAACCCAGTCCTGTTCATTTTCTTGTAAAGCTACCACTCAATTTAATATGTGGTGTTAAAAAGCAAATGCAGCTGTTTAGCAATTAATTCCAAATTAGGCTTTGTAGCCTTTTGAAGAAGGTGAACCTTTATCTCCAAGAGAATTCCATTTTCTATGAAGCACTAGCAATGGCTGTTTAGCAATCCAGCAAGTGTTTACTCAAGGTTTCTCATATGTGCGTTGCATCAAGAGCTAAAGATGCTGGCAACAGCCCTGACCTTGAACTACTGTGATTGTGTGGATGAATAAGTAACAAGTCCTATCTCCATGATAGTAACTGCCTCCTTCCCATTGCTTAGGTCCAAACCTGAGAATTTTTCTCTCCATTGACTCTAGCACAGCGCTGCCCTTTGTCTTTTTCCCTCTTCTTCCCTCCCTACTCCTCTTTTCCCTTTCTTTCTTTTTCTGAGTGGGTCTCATGTAGCCTAGACTAGCCTTAAACTCACTATGTAACTGAAGCAACCTTGAACTTCTGATCCCCCTGACTGTATCTCCTGAGTGCTGGGATTACAGTGCCTGCCATCATGTTATACTCATAGATGGCAAGGGACTAGACCCAGTGCTAAGAGCCCCTGACCCTTCTTTTCCCGTCCTATACCAGGATCAGTCCATCAGCAAATCAAGAAAGCTCCAAACTGAAGATAGACACAGACCCCTACCACTCAACATCACCTCCACGTTCCTCACTGAGGCCAAGCTACCAGCATTCCTCTTCATAGCATCTTTCTCTTTGCTCTTTATTTGTCCTTTTTAATTTTTGAGACAACAGCTTCCTATGTAGCCCAGAATGGCCTCAAATTCACCACCATCCTGCCTCACCCTCCCCTGTGCTGGAGTTAAGATCCACACCACCATGTTAGACTTCTCTTGGATCCTTGATATAACTTCCTAACCAGAGATGCTCAAGATAACAGCCCAACATTCCTTTGAACATGTCCAGCAGCAGCAGCTCAAAACCATCAGCAGCTTCCTGTGCCCCTCAGAGTTTACAACAAGGTCCTTACAGAAGTTACATGGTTCAACATGATGTCTTTGTAAAGCCATTTAGCCCTAAGATGCTACCCTTCCATTCAGCAGCAAGCACACAGACTTGCTCTTCCTGTAGCTCAACTTTAAAGACTTTGCAAAGAGGGCCTGGGAATGATGAGTCAGAATGGTGGCTGCACAACCATTAAGGGCAGGAATACAACCACCTACACTCACCTAACCCCCATCTCCTACTCCCACCCAAATAAGTAGGTGTGTGTGTGTGTGTGTGTGTGTCTAAAGGCTTGTAAGCCCAGGTGGTATGGTTGTCAGATTCAGAGAGATCATTTGCTGGCCCTCAGGCTAGACACCATTTCACTGAGTCCTGATAAGAATCATAAGAGAGATAGAGCAAGCACACACACACACACACACACACACACACACACACACACACACACACACACACACACATTCCACTGCCGTCTTCACATACACATACCCAAAGACTTTACGAAGACTTCCTTCACCTACAACAACTTTAATGGTCTATCCCTACGCTGTAAATGTTTCATCTCCACCTTATCCTTGTAATCCACTTTCTGTGTGCTGCTTGGATTTTCTAATACCATTTATCACCTTCTTCCAGTATGGACCACCATGCTTACTAGGTTTCTGCTTCTTGTCTTTCTCAACCCATGAAAAGAAGTCTTCAAGAAAATAGAGTTTGGTGATTTGAGTCTGTTTCGTTATGTTGAAAGTGATGCTGGTGCACAATAGCAAGTGACTACAGAACGGTGACACAGACTCCCACATAAGTTAGCATGGGTAAGATGCCAGGCTATGAATGCACGAGCTCCTACAGACATTTGAAAATACAGATGTAAGTTTTCATTTGATTCAACAAATATTCATTAGCCAGTTCAACAAACATGTCTGAATATTTGGAGTAGACCTCTATAGGCTTCACTCGGATGGGCAAATAGAATTCCAGCCAGCACATTTTAGGAGAAACAGTAAATCAATTGCTTTTTTAAAACACGGACTACTCAGTAAGACAGCTTTGATTTCTTCTACAGCCGAGTACCAGCTATGGCCAAGCCCCGAAGCCCGAGGAGCCTAGTTATACAAGGTGACCTGCAAAATCCCTCTCTGTCACTCCACTCTTCCCCATACCACTCTCCCACTCTCCCACAGGGCAGTGGGAAAATTACTTAAGGTGGTTTGAAGAGCAAGAAGTTGAAGTTGGTCTGGGTTGGAAGGCTACTAAGAAATGAACAGAGGGCTTTGGTGTGTTGTGGTTTAAAAATGAGAAATATATATGAACTACTTATGCGATTAAGTATAAGAAAAGATATAAAATAATTGTGTGGTTAGATGTAAGGAATATATGTGAAAGGTAAAAAGTTGAAATACCTATAACATAGCGAAATAGGCTGACTTCTGCAATGGTGGCTTAAAGAGCAGATGCCATGATAGACTCTTTTGGAAAGGAGAAATGGAGATACATACCAGGCATAATAAAAGATCAAGTAGACCTAAAAAGAGTCTGCTCCTGGGTAGATCTGATAACATAAAATTTTGATCAAATAACGCTTCTAAGAAAACATTTGCAAGTCAGTTACCCAGCAGCCACATGTTTTTAAAGGTCTCCCTGGCATCTATACTAAAGTCAGAGGATGTTTATAAGATCTGGAGCAAATCCCTTGCTATTGAACACCACAACAACATAACCCCTGAGTCAATATTCTGAGGGGATATTCAGAAGAAGAAAAATAAAATGGTGGCTTTCAAGATCATCTTCTTTATGGAAGGAAGCTTGCTGTGTGAAACGGAGGAAGGAAGTAGCAAGTCCCCACTGCTCCAGAAGGAGACTCAGAATTCCTGTAAATGTCAAGACTGTGTTCTTACCTAGGTAGTTGTCATCCTCAGACTTCCCTGAGAAGCTGTGCTGACGCACGTCAATGCTGGTAGCACCAGCCGGAATTCGGACAACAGTATTGTAACCTGCAAAGAATTTGGCAGAAAATCAGTATTCTGCTGAGCATTACACATTCTCTAAGGATGGATAAAATAAAAGGCAGGCAACAAAGAAGAAAGACAATTACCACTACAAGATGCCTTATAGCCAGATTAATAATATACCACAGCAAGGCTGATTTTGCCCTTCACAGTAATACTTTTCTATATTACCTGAAGTTAACAATTTATGTTTAAATGTTTCCTTTCCCCCAATTCTTTGGAGCAGATTCTTACCATAATGGACAGTGTTAAATGTTCCTGCCACTGTTTTGCATGAAGAATTATCTCCACCACAAATCCCACATTTATCTTTCCGGGCCTTTGAGTTTAAAATATGATCACATCCAGCTTGCTTTTGAAAAGAAAACAATTGAAATACGTGGTAAGTACTATAGAGATCATAAAATGGCAAGTCATACATTCCTGTCATTGATATGAGTCCACAAATGACAAAGAAGCCATCAGCTTTAAAACTTGCAGAGGTTAGGCACTCAAATTGTCCACAGTTTGCAATTTAAGATGTGGTCATTGGACCCACAGTCACCTAACAGTCCGGATGCTGTAGACATAGTGAACCCCTAGACCAGTGCTTCTCAACTTGTGGGTCACGACCCCTTTGAGCTCTACAGACTTTTTCATAGAGATCACCTAAGATCATCAGAAAACAGAGATATTTACATTATGGTTTCTAACAGTAGTTAAACTACAGTTATGAAGTAGCAACAAAAATAAATTTATACTTGGGGGTCACCACAACATGAGGAATTGTATTTAAAGGTCACACCATTAGGAAGGGCGAGACGCACTGCACTAGATCCTCCTCTCTAGTGAACCAGGACTAGCGTTTTAATCAGTTTCCCAGGGCTTCACACACAGATTAAGGTCTGAGATGTGATGGTCTGTGCATAAGCAGAGCAAATGAGAAAAACTACCCAGCAACGAATGCTAAAGGACAGCAGCAATGCTGGTGTCACACCAGAGAACTGCACAGCCTGAGGGACAAGTCGAGTCACTCCCAGCTGGCTCCTGCTGATGTTTAGGATTCCAGCATTGAGATGTTCCAAATTATCAGGAGAGATTGGGAGTCTGCTTTGCTGTGCAATCGCAAGGTTGAAACATTTTCTCTACATACTTGGCAAAGTATGACAGGGCAATCTGTTTCCTTACCAAAGCAATGAAGAGGTATGTGCTGAGCTCCAGGGAGGACCCTGGCAACAGGAGAAGAGAGCCTTCTCATCTCTTGTTCCTTAGTGCACATTTGTCTTTGAGAAGCTCAATGTGTTGCAATTGAGTGGGATGACAAGAGAGCCCACACTGTCAGTGCAAGCTGAGTGGTAGGTAAATCTCTTAGGTATGCTCTCTTTTTAAATATTTAATTTTATGTATGCAAATTTTTTTGCCTGCATATGTATGTAAACCACATGCATGCCTATTGTCTTCAGAGGTCAGAAGAAAACTTCAAATCCTCTTAGAACTGGAGTTAGGGGATGGCTGTCAAGTGCCATGGTGAGTGCTGGGAACCCTACCCAAGTCCTCTACAAGAGCAACTAGTGTTCTGGCTGTCTTGGAACTCATTTTGTAGACCAGGCTGGCCTCGAACTCAGAAATCTGCCTGCCTCTGCCTCCCAATCTTAACCATGGAACCATCCATCTCTCTGACCCCTTAGGTGGTCTTTCAATCAAACCGGATCCACCAGTGCCTCTAGTTGGCTTGTGGGCCACCTACAGTGACCATTTTCATCACCTACAGTGACCATTTTCGTCAGTTTAGAGTTTGGCTGAGCTAGCCATGATTTCTGATTAGTGAAAACACAAAATAGTGTCACGGCCCTGAGAGACCAGTCAGACTCTTTGCACATTGTCCGGGCGTTTCTCAGCTCACTTTCCAACACTAATGGACAGGCATGGTTTGGGTGAGGCAATTGTAGTTAAAATGACAGAGAAATCTGGGAGAGGCTAGCTCCTTCTCCTTCCATTTTTCTGGAATACGGGCAATTTAATCAAGAAACACTTCTGTTAGGAAGCTCTTGGGTTTGAGCACTCAGATATGGTGTGTGTGTGTGTGTGTGTGTGTGTGTGTGTGTGTGTGTGTGTGTGTGTGTGTTAGTTCTTTGGTTTAGCCTTAAGCACTCAGTTATAGAGAAGGTATGCATATGTAAATTGGTATAATAAATATTCAGGAAGAACTTTTGCATAGATCCTCATAGAGAATGAAAACATCAAGAAAAATCTAGAATAGTGGTTCTCAAATTTTGGTATTACGTGCATCAGAATCATATGATGAAGACAGAATGGCATCCATGACCTATACCTTGAGATACACTGCCTAAGAGTTAGTCACAGATAAAAGCAGCTGTCATTTGATTAAGGAAGCCACAAATCAATTTGGTAATGGGATAGCTTGATGAGGAAAATGTCACATGGACTTACCCGGCAAAGGCCTTGGACACAGATGTCATTTGTGTCCTGGCCACAGGGGGTTCCGTCAATCACTCTGTCTCGGAGCTGGTAGTAGGCTGTGTTTCCTGCCACTCTGCAGAACAACTTGCACCGGTCCTTCATCAAAACTAGAGAGGAAGACGGTGATGCAATGTGACTTCCATGCCTGGACCGAATGCCAGCCTGTCGGCCACATGCTCCAGCCCCAGTATACTTACTTCCGCTGTACTTAGGAACCCAGCGTACGCTGGGCAGCAGACCATTGATGTTGAAGTGTTTGCCATCAAAGTGAGCACACTGCTCCTCTCGGAAGTCTCGCTTCTGCTTCATGCAGGGCTCCGTGTTGCAGGATTTGAACTTCATTCTCCTTCCTACACAGTACTTCCCACCATTTTTTGGCCTGAGAAAAAGGAAAGCAACAGACACAATGTATTGGAAATGATGTCTGCACTCATCATGGCTTCACTTGTGATTTGCTGGGTCTTAAGGAAGCAACTTTGAGTTAGCAAAGGGCAAAAGAAGAAATCACTTGAGCACTTCAAAGCAAGAACCTACCTGAAGCTGTTGGACCAGTAACTTTAGCTTACAACATTTGTGTCCCGAGTCCTTGCCCATGGAGCCACAAGGCTACCCTGCCCTTGTATCCTATAGAAGGTTCCCTGCCCTCTCCATCCTGTCCTTCTCAACACTTAGCACTTATCGGTGGACTCAAAGTACTCTCTTGGGTGGCTTCTAACTCAAGTCTCTGGGCTACCCCTGAAGAAGGCCTCTGCATCCTTACTGTGTTGATGCTGGAGTCACCAGAGTGATCATCTCCAGAGACTTCTTAGTCAACCCTGCACCCCTCATCTACTGAGGGCTCAGAGTCCCCAAGACTTCCAGCTTGATCCAGTTCATTTTTAAAAAGATGCTGACCACCAATTTTGTGAAAATAATCCAGTGGTTTACCTCTGCAGAACAGCTGATTGTGACAACCCTGTTTGTCCCAGGCCCCTTGTCCATGAGACCGATTGGTCTTTCCACCTCTGAATCTTGCAGAAAGTCCTCCTCCCCCAGTAAGGACATGGCTCCAGATTCAGGTTTGCATTCTGTCGCCCTTCAATTCCTCTGGGTCTAGCTTTGCTTAGTTGTTAAGGTAAGTCAATCAGTCAAACGTTGCCTTGGCACTTAAAACTGTGAAATGGGATGTGGCTATTTTATGTCTGGGTTTTGTGGTTATTTTCTTTGAGACTAGGTTTCATGTATACCAGGCTGTTCTAAAACTCCTTATGGAGCTGAGGATGACCTTGAAATCCTAATCAGCCTACCCCACAGCTCCAGAATGGTGGAGTTAGAAGCATGCATCATCAGACCTAGATTTTGTAAACCTGCTTTGAGGATAGTATGTCAAGTATAAACAAAGAGCCTGATCATATGAAGTTGGTTTTCTTCCCTTCTCCCAAATGACTTTAGTCCTTCAACTGTAAGAATTTTGTAGGGAAAGGTAGTGATGCCACTAAGATTGTTTCCTGTTGGTCCTCTACACCTTGATCCCCTCACAGGAGACCACAGGAACACACCCTTTTCCACTGTTTGTCATTTTGCCCTTTCCCTTCTTCTTTCCAACAACTCCTCTTTTGGGTTGGTTTATAAACTAGATCAGCAAGCACACCATATGTTCACCTTTGACCCACTTCATAGGAGGAGGAGAAAGAACCCCGGCTTCCTTACCTCTGTGTCATTCAAGTAGGTACACTCTGGTGACAAGCTGTAGTGCAAATTTACTCACAGCATGAAACTTTGCACATGTCTTTTCCAGATGTGACCCAGAGTATACCTTACACAACTCCCCCACCCCCAGCTATCAGCAGCTGGCCAAGTTCATCATAGAGGTAGTGGAGGCCTCAGAACCCAGCCACAAACCTTGAACAGCTCAGAACACACAATGATCTCAGAACAGCATGAAGCTCCAAGAGAAAGTTCACAGTTTTTCTGTCTCAGTGAATTTTTCAGAGTAATCTTAACTATAAGAAATGATTTTTGAAGGAAAAAAAACCAACAGGTTTTGTTCTATTTTTCAAGCAGATATTTTAGGGGCTGGGAGACATATCAATTATGAACCATAATGAGGAAGGGGGAGACTGTAGGTAGTAAGGTTGGTTCTGGCTTCCAGTCTTCCCCTCTCCTTACTGTGCCCTGAGCTCCAGTTTCCTCCTCCTCTTCCTCCTCCACCACCTCTTCCTCCTTGGATATTTTCTTTATTTACATTTCAAATGTTTCCTCCTTTCCAGGTCTTCCCTTTGGAAACCCCCTATCCCATCCCCCTCCCCTGCCTCTGTGAGGGTGCTCCCCCCTACTCACGTCTTCCCACCCTGGCATCCCCTACACTGAGTTTTCCCCTTCTTTATGCGTGCACATGGCAGGGTACACATGTCTTCAATCCCAGCACTCTGCATATCAAACTCAGTCTGCGACTTTGTTTTTTTGTGTAAAAGCAGATTATAATTTCCTCCTTACCTCTACATATGGCTTTAATGAATGTAAGTGTGCCCTTTTGAACTGTATGTCTCTTAGACAATGTGGTTCCTATCAGATTTGTGTGTACCGTATAATATGGAAATCTATAACCATAAACCTCTCAGAATAGAAAAAAATTAATCCCATAGTTAAAAAATTTGTTTGGCTACTACTATTTTTTTTTCCGAGTAGGCAAATACTGAAACTATATGAAACTCAGCTTTGAAAATATAGTTAGCTGTATCTCCCAGTTAAAAAGGTCTTTTAAGGTTACTTTGTGCCAAATAGAAATTGAAAGGACTTCAAGAAGTTGGGAAATTAATTATCACTCTGTACAGGCAGCTTAGCTCGGTCACTCCTTCAATGTTACACAACCCAACCTGTTAAATTTGGGATCATACACACTCAAGGTTAGGAAGGAGTTTCTGCAAACACTATTGCAGGTGCATCCTACTCTTAAAGACAGCCGAGTTTCTGTCTAAAAATTGGCTGGGATAGAAATATCAACTGCTTTGTATATTTACATGAATTAGGGCAATTGCATTTGGGTTAGCTCAAAAAATTCTCTCCTGAAACAAGGAAGGTAGGTTGGTCCTATGCTTCATTAGTTAATAGATCTTCCATAATAACCAGTTCTCAGCATTTTGAAGATAGCTCATTCTAATCAATGCTTTAAAACCCAGGGGGTGACAATTACTCAACTTTTTGGGTTCTTGCCACCAAGTCTGACAATCTGAATTTGATCCCCGATATAAGACTAGACCAGACTCCCTCAGTCATTTCTGACCACCCCCTCTCCCCCCCACACACATATGTGCTGTGGCATCCATGTGTGTGAGCATGCACAAACACACACGAATACAAATGTAAGGGAATTTAAGCCTTTGTGTTGCATCTGTACTGACAAAAATAACATTTAAAATTAATTTTTTAAATAAAACATACATGTCCTGATGTTTTGTTTTGTTTTGTTTTGTTCTGTTCTGTTCTGTTTTTTGAGACAGGGTTTCTCTGTATAGCCCTGGCTGTCCTGAAACTCACTTTGTAGACCAGGCTGGCCTCAAACTCATAAATCCACCTGCCTCTGCTTCCCGAGTGCTGGGATTAAAGGCGTGTGCCACCATGCCTGGCTAACATGTCCTGATTTTTAAAAGTAAGATTTTTATGAGGTTACTATGGTAAGAGCTCAAGTGGGAAATACCAAGTACATGATCTTTTTTTTTTTTTTTTTGCAAATTGACAAATATGAAATTTCATTGTAATTCTAAAATTTAACCTATTTTTTAATTTAAAAGCAAAATAGAAGTACCCAGAAAGAATAATTGTCTGTCTTTCAAAACTGGGTTTTTGTTCTGATTTGTTTCTCGTTCCTATTTCCCTATTTCCTATTTGTTTTCCTTTTTCTATTTCCTATTTTCCTGTTTCCTATCAACCGGTTCTGGATAGGTTCTTTTTCCTGCCATCAGGAATCCCTGAGCCAAATTTGGGAAGAAAACAACAAGATAAGGACCCTCAAGTCTGGTGGTGCCCCTTCTTGCCCTAGTTAGTGCTGGATGCGCCAACTTGTAATCTCTGCTTACTCTGCGCATGCTATCCCAAACTCTAGGGTGCAATGACATAGCCTGATCATTAAGAGCAGCCAACGCAAAAGCATCAATTGTCAGACAAACTTAAAGAATAACAGCAAATCTGGAATGGAAAAGAATTCCATGGAATTAAAGTGCCTTGGGTACCTTGGGTATCCCAGGCCTGAAGTCCACCAGCTCTCTCCACAGCCTCCAGCTGAAGAATTCCTTTTGAATACTTTTCCAACCCTCTGGAGGAGTGATGACAGCAATCCCTCCTGGAACTTACTCTGGTCTGTTGCACTCTCTGATGGCTGTTTTGATGCCTCCTCCACACGTTCTTGAGCAGGTCCCAAAGTGGCTCCAACCTCCCCAGGATCCATCAATTGCAGGGCCCTCCATTTCTTTGGGAACACAAAATCCAAACTTGCAGTGCTGCATTTAATAAGGGGAAGAGTGAGGGAGAGCTTGATGCTGTGAGCCATCCTAGGACCAGCTGTCCACAGAAATACATCACACTTTTAAGTTTCATATGCTGGTTTGAAACACTGCAAATTCGCTATTCCTATGAGTAATTGATACTGCAGGCATTTTAATATCATGCTCATTGATTTTTAGGTGGTGTTTGCATTTACAGCTTGCTCTAAAAATTACAAGCCAGTGAGTGGCTGGCTCTATGGTGAATGGGCAGCACTAATGGCCAGCTTTAAACTGCTCAATTAGTCTGTGTATTTGGAAAAATAAGGAGTGGAAATGGGGCACAGACTGCAGAGAGAGGTCGATAATGAATTAAAGAATTTGCAGAATCTACTAGCAAGGCTTCGAGACTCCACAATCTCGCAAAAATTGAAAGTTTTACTAATAGCCCTGATTTTAAAACCCCAATTTTGATTACAGTGGAGGAGGGGGAGTTAGCTACTTAATTCTTCTAAACCCATTCCCACAAAAGCACTTAGGATCAGACTAAAGCAAAGGGGCAGATTACAGAGAGTCCTAAACTTTATTCCATTTTTTTCTCTTGTCCTGGTGGTTTCAGACTCTCCAGCTTGGAGCAGGAAGAGGCCTGTGATGCTAAAAATAATGATAATAATAAAAACACAATAAAACTACCAGCAAGACAAGGAGTGGAGGAGCCCTCTTCAACTTCCAGCTTTTGTTCATGTGAGACATAAAGCCCAGGCAACTGAGCTGGGGACAAAAGAAGTGGCAGTAGCCACAGCCACAGGAGGGTGATTCCTGTGGCTCTCTTGAACCTCTGAAGTGGAACACTAGACCTGAACTGTTGTGATGTCTCTGTGGGGGAGGAGGAGGGGGAGGGAGAGGTGAGGAGCAGAGGAAGGAGGAGGCCTCTGTGATTTGCAGAGGCAAACAAGAGACAGGTAAAGGACACAGAGGGGTGATCCCTCTCAGGAAAGAAAGGCATGGTGGGGAATGGAAGAGTACAGAATTGGAGTATCCTGGCCTTTTCCTCTGTAACCATCTTCTCGAGGCATCTGAGGAAGGGCTATCTGACACGGTGCTGGAAACCTGGCTCAGATCTTCAGTAAGAACAATATATCCTCTATACCATTGAGCCATTTCTCCAGTCATAAGTTGATTTTTTTTCTTCTGTTGTTTTGAAGACAGTCCTGACTAGCCTGGAACTCCCTATGTAGAATAGGCTGCCCTTGAACTCACAGAGATCCATTTGCTGCTGTCTCCTGAGTTCTAGTAGTAAAAATATGCACTGTAATGTCCAGACTGTAAAAAATTTTTTTGATCCTCTTTTTCCGTAACTTGTCTGTAGATCCTGCTTTGCACATAAGTAGTATCACAGACCACAGTGCGTCTTCAAATGCTCAGGAGGCCACACGTACTTGGTGGCTGTCCTGGGTTTCATGAGGAAGCATGTTAAGCAAGCTCTGGGGAGCAAGCCAATAAGCAGCACTCCTCCATGGCCTCTGCTTCAATTCCTGCCTTCAGCCTTCTTCCTTGGCTCCTCTCAGTGAAGAAATGTGACCTGACCTTCCCCAAGTCACTTTGCCATGGTGTTTTATCGTGACAACAGAAAGCTAAGACAACAATCAAGCATTACATGGCTAGTGGATTGAGTTGAGATCAGATCAGACTTGGATGTATGTGTGTGCACACACATATGTGCTAGTACGTGACTCTGTGTGAGCACAGAGTAGTATGCATATGTGCCCATGTAAGTATGTACAGAGGCCACTAGAGGAAGTGGGTGTCCTCTTGTTTCACTCTCTACCCTATTCTTTTTGAGACAGTGTCTCTCATTCAACCGGAAGCCAGGCTGATTCCCAGCAAGCCCTATTGATCCTCCTGTAATGCTGGGGTTACAGGCCTGGGTAAGGCCATGCAGAGCTGTTTACATGAGTTCTGGCACTTGATCCCACGTTCTCAAGCTTGTACAGCAAGCACTGCTACCCAGTGAGTCATCTTCTGCCCTAGCCTTTCTATGATTCATGTGCTATGTTCCATACGTGCACCTTTCTAAGAGGTCAGAGAGGGGGATGTCGAGGTCAGGTTTGTTCTAAGAGGTCTTGGAACAAGAGATTTGAGGATTGAAATGAACACGTTCGTGGGCTTAACAAGAGAACAGAGAAAAGTAGGAGACATTAGTAGTGAGCCATTCATTAAAACAACATTGTGGGAGAAGTAGAAGTTTAGCTAAAAATAGGCTGACTTAGCAGGGCAGAAAGAAAGGAAGGGAGCAGAAGAAGGGCCTGGACAAAGAGAACGAGAATGAGTTGGAGAAAAGGAACACACTGTCAATTCTGAGCAATCAATGTGTAACCCACAAAATAATCACAACTTCTATGCCAATGTAAACATCTCCTTTGCAAACAGATTCTGAACAATAGGAAGATATGTGTATTTCTCTCTATCCCTCTATCTCTATCTGTCTACCTTTATCTCTACCTCTATCTCTCCTTAATAAGAGCCATTAGACATGGCCAAAGTTTTAAAACACAAGTAAGAGTATAACTTCTTTTCTCTGCACAGCCATTTTCTAAAACTGGTTGACACTGGTCTGTGCCTGTTCTGTGGAAAGCTTGATCTCCATTTTCTAGTTGAATCCATTAACCAT